>NW_027228442.1:61941-306999 GCF_037783145.1 Equus przewalskii
GCATCAGCAGAACAAAATTCTGTTTATATACATGACTTATATTTGATTTAATTTTTTTATTAAAAGCTTTTTAAAAATTTAATCAACTATTTAAAATTAACAATAACAATGTTTTGTAGAGTTTATAATGCATGCCTTAGTGTGACTAAAATAGTCAAAATTCAGGCAGCGAGAAATGGAAGTTTATTATTACAAGCTTCTTATATGCAGTGGTGTAATAGCAAATTAAGTTTGCCTGAGATAATTCGAACATGTGTACTATAAATGTTAAAGTGACAACCAGCATAATAATTGCAGAATTATAGCTCACAAACAGAATAAAATACATACTTAATCCAAATAAAGGCTGACACAAGGTGATAGGGAACATATATCTCATCAGACCAAAAGAAAACATATAGCAATATGCTAAGTAAACTTAACAGCATCAATAATTCCAATTTATTTATCTATACAAACACCATAATCAAAAAGCAGAGATTATTTGATAGAATTAAAAAGTAAAACTCAATTCAATGATGCCTTCAGTAAATAAAATTAAAATATAAAGAAACAGGCTCAAAGCAAAAAGATAGATAAAGATATACACGATAATGTTAAGAAGGAGAGAGCTGGAGTGGCAATGTTGGTATCATACAAAGTAGGATTTAGAGCAAAGACTATTATAAGACATAAAAAAAGACCTTACTACAGTGATAAATGGGTCAGATAACTAAGAAGAAATTAAATTCTAAATATTTATGCACCAAATAACAGAGCATCAAAATAGATAAAGCAAAATTGATAGATCTGCAAGGAGAAATAGATAAACAACTGTAGAGAATTTTATATCTCATTCTCTCCATTGATTCTTGAGGACAAAGATTGTATTCTCTATGGTTTCAGTCTTTCAAACTTTGTGGAGACCTTTCTTACTTCACAGAATATGATATATTTTGGCATGTGCACAATGCGCATTTGAACAAATGTATGATCAGCAGTTTCAGTGAATACCATTCTACAAATATCATCGTGGTCAAGTTGGTAAATCTTATATCTACCTTATTTTTTATTGCTGTGTTCTATAAGTTTCTGTGAGCCCCATCTTAAAATATTTAATTATGAAAGCATACTTTCTTTTAATTTTCTTAGTTTTAGTTTATATATCATGATGGTATATTATTATGTATATAAAATTGTTACACCACTTTATTTGAATGAATATTTCAGATAGCTCCTTTCATTCAGAAATTGGTCTCTAAATTAGATTATCTCTATGGCAAACTCTTTTGTCATCTAACCGAAAATATTGTGCCTACCTCAAGAATTACCATAGGCTTTAAGTGTTCAAATAAATGTAAAACTATATAAAATTCTAAATAAATATTTTCCTCATTGTATCTTTTTTATATATGAAATGGATCAAAAACATTACAAGATGAAATAAAAAAATATGTCTTCTTTAGTTTTGGCATGGAGCTTGTAACTGCCAATAACAATTCTATCACTAATTATTAAACACTAATGATTTAAATTTTAAATAATTTTTTTTACCTTGAGTAAAAATAATACTCATTTAAAATTTATTCTTTTCACGTTATGACAAAAATTTCTGATTGATCTCTTTTGCCAGTCGTATCTTCTATATATAATGTGAAAAATATAATGAGTCATTTGTGTAACAGTTTTAAGTTATAGAATATTAAGCAAAAAATTCTATCTATCCTTCTCCCACACACACAGTTTTCTCTATTATTAACATTTCCCGTTAGTGTGATATAGTTGTTACAACTGATGAAAAATGTCAAAATGTTAATAATAAAGTTCATAGTTTGGGTTAGTGTTGATCTTTTGTGTTGTGTAGTTGTGTGGATTTTGGCAAATGCATTATGCTGTACATCCACCATTACAGTATCATGTAGAATAGCTTTAGAACTCTAAAACTGTCCTGTGCTCCATTTACTCATCTTTTTGTTATTAAGAAAATCATGTTTTATTATTTTTTCAAGATTAACTTTCAGATGTCATTAGATGCATTTTTAGGTTATTTTAAATATGAGTGACAATGATTTTCCCTCATAATTGCACAAAGAGATTAAAGTTAGTATACAGTTTCTTCATTCTAGGACTCTTTAAACTTAAAAGACAATAATTAGAAAAGAAAATATTTAGTAAATTATTTGCCTTTACTAGTTAGTTTCAAACATCAGAAAATGTTCATTTTATGGATGGAAAATCTTCAAAATTAAGTTTATGTTTTGTTTATGCTGACACATAATATATTTTTCACTTCAAAATAATGTCAGATGGTTAAAAGTGGAAAATAGGCAATAAAATTAATTTGAAGCATTTTTCAAACTATTTCACCAAAGTGGGAATTTTTAAAAATAACCATCTTATCCTTTTCCTGAGAAAAACGCTCTCATAATTTTCTTTATTGTGTTCATTATTTACTTATGTCTAAAACTGCAGATAATAAGATTCAAGAAAGGAGAGTCTATAGAATAGAAGGCAGAAACGATCATGTCCTGAATGGTGGATGAGCTGGAGGTGATCTTCAAATGCACAGCAGTGGCTGAGCTGACAAAGACTGTCATGATGAGGATGTGAGGAATACAAGTGGAAAAATCTTTTTTGTTCTCACTTCTGGTTGGAAACTTGAGCACAGTAGAAAATATACAAATGTAAGACATGGTGAGGAAGGCAAAATAGCTACCACCGGTGATCACTATGGAGACAAAAATTACAATTTCATCCTTTAAGACAGCAGAAGAGCTTCAGTAGAGAAGGGATGTCACAGAAGAAGTGATGGACCATGTTGGACTGACAGAAGGACCACCCAAATCTGTTGCCAGTATCAAATCCTGAGTAGATAACACCACTGCATGTGGAGCCCAGTGTCATGTGGATACAAACCTGAGGGTTTAAGATTACAGTGCAGCAGAGGGGCTGGCAGATGGCCACATAGTGGTCCTGGGCCATGACAGTGAAGAACAGAGGCTCTGTTAAAGCAAAGACAAACACAAAACGATCTGAGCTACATAGCCAACCATGGGGATCATCCCATTGCCAAGTAGAAAGATGATACATGCCTTGGGTACAGTATCAGGAATATAGCACATGTCCAGGACAGATAGATTCCTAAGGAAGAAATACATGGACTTGTGAAGATTCCAGTCAAAGGTGGTTACTGCGACAATGGCAAAGTTCTCCATCAGGGTTGCCAAGTACATCAGAACAAATAACGTGGCTTGCAAGACTCTGAGTTCCCACACATCAGAAAATCCCATAATTGGGAATTCAGTCACTGTAGTTGAGTTAGACATCTTTGTCTAACGTACTTTGGACATGAAGAGACAACAGCAAATAATCCCTAGGAAAATGGAGAATCAACATGTGGAAACTAATTAGGTTAAATACATTTATTGGTTCAAATTTACCCAGTATTATTCTTTAGAGTGAGTGTTATTAGTAGGAAATAACAGAGTGCCGCCTCATGCATCTTTCATCTTCCTGCTTGTGTAACTTTTTTCCAGTTGTGGGTAGCAGTAAAATAAAATCTGTAATAGCTTATGTCCATGTTTTTATAAATTTTCTTTAGTAACTAGCTATACAAGGTTGCCTGGGAAATTGAGTTAGAGGGACAATTTCTGTGGATCCTGACTCGTTAGAAGTATACTATAAATGTTATCATTTAGTTCTAGTTGATGACTAAACACAATAGATACAAGGGGCTTCAATTTCCTCACAATGTCTCAGCATGACGTTGTAACTCATTCCTTCCCCCCAGAAAGAAAATCAACTTTATATACACTTTCACAATTACATCTTTTGATAATTATTTTGCTTGGAAGTTTACCTTCAAAAATTCTTTCCTCTGATGATCACCTCCTCCCCAATCAGATACCACTAATGTGTAGCCTTGTTATTTTGATATTTATTTCTTCAACTTTTTCTCTCTCTCCCTCTCTCTCTCTTTCTTTCTTTAACAACTTCTTAGATCCTTTGTGGCTTTGTTTTGTTTCTCCCTTAGCCTAGATACCGTAACTAACCTTATGAATAACATTAACATCATCTTTTGTTAATTTAGATCATTCTGTACTTGACATTATTTACATATTATGTACCATAATTCTCATTGCAAATTGGGAATTTTGGATTTCATATACTTAATTTTAAAATGGGAATGTTGGTCACCAAAATGTCAAGGAACACGATGAAGGCATGGAAATGTAAATGGAAAGGTAGGCATTCAAAGTCAGGTTTGTCTGAGGGACAGCACGTTGTCACATGGCACATCTTCTCCACCTGAACTCTTGATCCTACTGAGCTACTGCTCGCATATCTAAAAGCTTTATCTATATGCTCCTCTTTGATTATCTTTATTTCGGGATCCTTCACAATGGCTCACTATGCAGTATTAGTTGTGTTGTTTTTTGGCAACCTGTTTATTGATATTTTACTTTTAGGGTATGTATGATAAACTTAGTTAAAAATGGATTCATCGGTATTTGTCAGTAGCTGTAATTTAGTTATGCCAGTTTCATTCTGAAGGTTGAGATCTTAAAAAGGATTGTGTAGTTCTTTTCACTGAAGTCTATATCATACTTCCACTACCGTATTGCAGAATGCAGCAGTCTTTGAGAGTTTGGACATATAATGAAAATTTATTGTTTTATATCCCCAATCAATTTCGGTTCTAGATGGAGTTTCCATGTAGCAGCATAGTAGAGCTGAAACTCCACAGCCTTCAGGGGAAGGTATGTTTTGCATCCTGACTATGCCATTCACTTGCTTTATAGCTATATCGCTATGAGAAGCCACTTAAAAATATTCAAACCTCAGGGGCTGACCCAGTGGCACAGTGGTTAAGTTCACACATTCTGCTTTGATGTCCCAGGGTTCACCAGTTATGATCCTGGGTGTGGACCCATGCACCACTTATCAGGTCATGCTGTGGCAGACATCCTGCATATAAAAATAGAGGAAAATGAGCAGTAATATTATCTCAGGGCCAGTCTTCCTCAGCAAAAAGAGGAGGATTGTCAGTGGATGTTAGCTCAGGGCTAATCTTCCTGAAAAAGAAAAACAATTAAACCTCAGTTGCTTTATTTATAATATCGTAATAACACCTACCTCAAGGATTTAGTATTTCTAAAATAATTTAATGGAGGAAGTACACAAAATAGTAACTATGTTGAAGAAGAATAAATAAATATGAATTACAAATCACTGACAAGAGGAAGCAGGTGATCCCCTGAGCACTTACATTTCTTTCATCTTAATTGCATTAATCTTTATTTTTAAATAACACAAAAACTAAAAGGAAAGAAGAGGATGTTTTTGAAGAGATTTAAAAAATTGCTATATTTCTGCACAAAGGTAGAAAAATGACAGATGACACAAATTAACAATATCAGGAATAAAGGAGGGTAATTTGGTAAAGATTCTAAACATATTTGAAGGATAAATAAGGAAAATATTAATAACTTTATGTAAATAAGGATAACTGAGTTAAAATGGAAAATTCTTTGAAAGGCACCAAGTAGAAAAATTTACTCACAACTGTAAAATAAACTTATTTTATAGACATGAAATCCTTAAAGAAAATTCTAGTCCCAGGTGCCCTCACTGGAGAAGTCTATAAAACAATCAACGAAGAAATGCTGCCAACGTTAAATAAACTCTTCCTGAAATTTGAAAAGGAAGAAATTCTTCAGACGTTATTATATAAAGCATTATCACACTGAGTGCACAAACATACAAAGTGATTGTAATGAAAGAGATTATAAAATTACTATCACTCATGAATAATGAGGCAATTTTTTTAATATTTAGCAAATTAAATGCAATAGTACATAAATGGAATATTATACAATGGCTAACTGGGAATTAAAATAGAGATACATGGTTGGTTTAACATTCAAGACCATTCTTTGTAATTGAAGATATTATATAAATAATAAGAAAACTTATATGATTATCAGCATGGTGCAGAAAAAAGTGACAATACTTGGTTTCTGTTTTATAAAATAGCAGTCAATAGAATAGAGATATAAAGAAAATTCTACAACCTGGTGGAGAGAATCTATGAAAATCCTACAAATAATATCATATTTAATGGTAAAAATATGAATGTTTTCCTTCTAAAATTAGGAAAAATTAAGGGTTTTCTCTGTCTCCATTTCTGTTGAACATTGTACTGGAGATTCCACCAAGTGCAATAATGCAAAGGTAAAAAAATAAATCCAAATTGAAACATGGAGAAATGACCATCTTTATTCACAAAGTAAGATAATTTATGTTAAAATATCAGATATTTTATTTCCAGTCTGGCCAATAAAAAGCTTAGATTTTTATCTCTTCTGTCTACACAACAGAAGAAAAATTTGAATAAAGTGAAAATCAAAGACTCTAATCACACATTTCTGAAAACTAATACCATAAAGCTAACAGCTGCCCCAAATTTAAAAGGACAAAAAGGTGGATACAGAGAATATGAACCTACAAGAAGAGAAGCCAAGCTTCAGAAAAATCAGCGGGAACATGTAGTAGAGAAGGAAAATAAACTGATGAATTCCTGGAGGCTCACAGATGAGTTTGAGAGACTGAGTCTCCAGTGGGGATCTGCACTAGGGGAGCCCTCACACTTTAGAGTTTTGCTTCCAGGAGTCTTCTCACAGCCTCACAGTGAGATCAGAGCATATCCCCTTGTACTTCTGGCAGGAAGGGCTATAAAGTAGCCATTTTTAGGCATGTTATCCTTATCAAGGCTTGCATACATGGAAACAATTTTGCCATATAAAGAAGAATTTTACTATATGAAGAATTTTCTAGGGAAATCCAAAGACAAAGGAGGAGAAAACAGTAACAACAACATAACCTCTCACAAGAAAAATCATTAAACATCATGCTAAGGTTCTATTTACTTCAGTTACTCTTATGCAGAAAATTATGTTCAGCTTAAAACAAAAAATTACAAGGCACACAAAGAAAAATAAAATGAGATAGAGAAAGCATCAGAGTCAGCATCCGATATGGTAAAACTGTTGGGATGATCAGATCTGCGATTTAAAATAACTGTGTTTGTCAGGTTTTGCAGAAAAACAGAACCAAAAGGAGATTTTATATATACATATGCAATTTGCAATGATAAATAATTTAGATTACAAATAACAAATATAAACATATACATTTATGACATACAATATACATTTATATACTATATTCTTATTAAAGTTATATTTACATATAAATAATTTATATAATGATTAAATATATACAGTGATGGAGGCTGAGAAGCCCTGCCATCTGCCTTCTGCAGGCTAGAAAACCAGAAAGCTGGTAGGATAACTCACTCAGGCTGAAGGCCTGCAATCTGGATGTGACTGATGTAAAAGCCAGAGTCTGCAGCTCAGAGAACCGAGAACTCTGGTGTCCAAGGCCAGAAAGAGACAGATGTTCCAGCTCAAAAAGAGAGAAGGAATGTGCCCTTTCTTTGTCTTTGTTCTATTTGGTGCTCAAATGATTAAATAATTTCTTCTCACATTTTTGAGGGTGGATACTCTTTACTAAGTCTATTATACCAAATGTTAATCTCCTCCAGCATATTATAAAACCACTCGGAAATAATGTTTTACTGGTTATTTGGGCATCCCTTAACCCACTCAAATTAACACATAAAATTAGCCATCACAACAACCATGATTATTATGCCAAAAGCTCTAATGAAAACTGAAGAACATGAAAGATCTTATTATAATCTATGCAAATTGATGGAAACTCTAACAAAGTATTAAAGGAAGAGCTACAAGTCAAAATATCATAACTGAAAAAAGGATACCTTTGATATGCTCATCAACAGAACAGACAGTTCCATGGAAACGCTCAGACAGTGTGAAGAAATGTCAATGAAAACACCAAAACATTAAATTCAAAGAACAAAAGAGTGAAAAAGACAGAATAGAATATCTAAGGACTGTGGGACAATTACAAAATAATGTAACATATGCAAAAGAAGAACACAAGAATGACAAAAAAAGGAACATAAAAACTATTCAAAGTAAAAATGACTGATAATTTTTCTATATTAATGACAGAAACCAAACCACATATCCAAGAGGCTCAGAAAACACTGAGTAAAATACAGAACAAAAAATCAACACTTAGGCATATAATCTTCAAATTGCAAATAATAAAACACAAAGAATAAATCTTGAAACAGACCAGTGTGAAAAAGTACCCTACCTATAGAGAAGCAAGGGTTAGAATAACATCAAATGTCTCTTCTGAAACGATGCAAGCAAGAACAAGTGGCTGGGAATCTTTAGCATTAAAAACAAGAAATACCAGTCTGGAATGCTGTACTTAGTAAAATTATTCTGCAAAAAGGAGACACATCAGCAGAATAGTGGAATAAGTGGTTCCATGGCCCACTCTCCACCAGAAACACTTATTTGCTACCATCTACAAATGAAAATTCATGAGTTCTCAACAGCACAAGTAAGAAGTTACAGCAACCCAGATATTCACATGACAGAGATAAGCCACATTGCAAAGGGTAAGAAGAACAGTTTCACTTTCTCACAACACCCCTCCATCAATGTGGCACAGCTCAGTGCTGAGAGTGACCTTTTGGCCATCAAATTCTCTGGGAGACAAGAGAGTAAAGTGAACATCTGATTTCCATAGCCTTTAAAGAAGCTAACTGAGAGGCCCACTTCTATTGAGTCTCACTCCAAACTCTGAGGTTATTGGCATGTCTAGATTGCCAGGGGCTGTTGAGAACAAAGAAAAGAGGCATGGCTCTAAAAAGTCAGCATACAGATCTCAATAGCTGACTCAGAGCCCATGGTAGTGGGCCCTCCCACAGTCCTTGAAGCAGGTCTGCAGACACTCTGCCAATGAACACTGTCAGCTGACCCACCCAGAATCTCTGCTGGGCCAACTGTTGAAGAGATTTGCATGACATGTCTATTATGTACACACTGGAATAAGTGACTGCTTTTTCAAAAGCACAGACAAGTCCATAAAGATAATAAAGAACGGTGAAAACATGACACTATCAGAGGAATAAAATAAAGATCCCATACCAAAAGTAAAGAAACGGAGGTCTAATAGTACCCCAACAAATAATTAAAAAATATTCATCTTAAATAAGTTCAAAGAGAACACCAGTAGACATCCAAAAATAAACAGGAAAATAAAATTTTAATAACATGAAAAGTTCAACAATGAGGTTGAAACCATAATAAAGAACGAAAAAAATTTCTGGGGTTGAAAAATACAATGGATGAAACAAAGTTTCAGTAAAGAGGTTTACCAATCAACTTGATGCAGCAGAAGAATGAATCAGCAACCTTTAAGATGGATCATTTGAAGTTATTCAGTCAGAAGAACGATTAAAAAAGAAAAAGTAAAGAAAGCCTATATGTTATGGGACATCATCAAAAGGATCAGCATATACATTATGAGAGTCACAGTAGGAAGAAAAAGAGAAAATTTACTTAAAAAATAATAGATAACTTTTTTCAAAATTGGATAGAAATGGAAATCAAATTTATGAAGACCAAAATAACTCACATGTGTTAAAGTTAAAGAAGCCTACATAAGAACTTTATAATTAAGTTGTCAAAATTTAAAAATGGACAAAGAATTTTGAAATTAGTGACTGAACCCACACAAAGAAACATCAATAAGACTATAAGCAGATTTTTCAACAGAAACCTTGAGATCAGGAAAAATTGATATAATATAATCATGCTGAAAATATGACTGAAAGTATGTCACACACAGAAAAACTGCCTGAACAGACATTTTTCCAAAGATATACAAAGAGTTGACAGTCATATGAAAAGATGATCAGCATCACTAATTATTAGGGAAATGAAAATCAAAATCTCAATAAGATATCACCTCACACCTACCAGAATGGCTATAATTAACAAGATAAGAAATAAAAAGTTTTGGAGAGGATGTTGAGAAAGGAACTCTCATACACTGCTGGTGAGAATGAAAACTGGTGCAGCCACTATGGAAAACAGTATGAAGACTTCTCAAAAAATTAAAAATAGAACTTGCATATGACCCAACTATTCCACTTCTGAGTACTTATCAAAAGACATGAAAACATGAATGTTAAAAGATATACACACTCCTGTGTTCATTCCAGGATTATTCACAATAGCCAAGACTCAGAAACAACATAAGTGCCCACCAATAGATGAATGGATAAAGAATATCTGGTATATTTAAACAATGGATGACTATCAACGAAAAAGATAAAATCTTGACACTTGTGACAACATGGATGAGCCTTGAGGTCCACGGATGGATGCTCCAGGGGGTTGGGATGTGTGCACGGGTCAGGACTGTGGTGATGGTGTGTGTGGACCAGTGGGCCATGGTGCTTCTCAGTGGCAGAAGACCTGTGCTTTGCAAACAGCCACATAGCAGATTGGCTCCACCTTCCAAAGCCTGAAATAATCAGGTGCTCCTGTGCCTGGGGCCAGCCCCACTCAGCTACAACCATGAGAGAGCTGACAAAAGCCTTGCACGCCAGAGGCCTACAGGAATTGTAAGCCCCTGAGCCTAGCAAACAGTCATGCTGGGGGCCTACAAACTTAACAGAAGAACTGCAACAAGAATGTGCTATTAGTCCTTGCAGCCAACTGTGTTGGGGTCCCCAAACCCAATAAAGTAACTGAAGGGCCCATAGCAGCCACACACAGCTGAGAATTACAAACAGCCAGCCAGGGGGCAGCCTAGATTCCCTGGACACCTGCAGCCAAAGAAATGCTGCCACAACAGAAGGACACATGTAACCCACAGAGGGGTCACTCCTGGAACATTTGGAATTGGTGACAAGAGGAAAGCACACTGCTGGCCTCACAATGCATCTGTTACATAAGGCCACTTCTCCAAGATCAGGAGATATAGCTGACCCAAAGAACACATACATAGATTCAAGCACAGAGAAAGAGGCAAAATGAGGAGGCAAAGGAATACATTCCAAGTACAGGAACAGGACAAAACCTCAGAAAAAGAACTAACTAAATAAAATAGAAATTTAAAAATCTCCTTCAATAAGAGTTCACAAAAAGTCATAAGGATGCTTACTGATCTTGGGAGAAGAATGGATGAATACTGTGAGAACATCAGCAAAGAATTGGAAAATATAATAAAACAAACATAAATGAAGAATACAATACCAGACATGAAAAATTCACTAGATGGATTAAATAGCAAAGTAGATGATACAGAAGAACAGTTCAGCGAGCTGGAAGAAAGACTAGAGGAAATCACTCAAGCTGAACACATAAAAGAAAAATGAATGAACAAGAATGAGGACAATGTAAGGCAAATCTAGGGAAACATCAAGCAGACAGACATTTGTATTATAGGTGTCCCAGAAGGAAAAGAGAGAGACAAAAGGGCAGAGAATCTATTTGAAGAAATAGTAGCTGAAAATTTTCCTAACCTAAGGAAGGAAAAAGACATCAATGTATAGGAAGCACAGAGAACACCAAACAAGATAAGCCCAAAAAGGCCCACATCAAGACACATTAATGTCCAAAATTAAAGATAAAGAGAGAATCCTAAAGCCACAAGAGAAAGGCAACAAGTGACATACGAAGGAAACCCCATAACGCAATCAGCTGACTTCTCAGCCAAAACCCAACATGCTAGAAGAGATTAGCATGACTTATTTAGAGAGATGAAAGGAAAAAACCTACAGCCAAGGATACTCTACCCAGCAAGGCTATCATTCAGAATGGAAGGAGAGATAAAGAGTTTCTTGGACAAGCAAAAATTAAAGGAGGTTATCACCAAGAAACTATTTCTACAGGAAATGCTGAAGGGACCTATTTAAGTGGGAAAGAGAAGACCACAAATGGGAATAAGAAAATTATCAAAAAAGGGCAATGAAATCACTGATAAAGGCAACAATACAGTAAAGGAAGCAGATCAACGACTCATGAAGAGAATATGAAAGTCAAAAAACAAAAGTACTAAAATTATCTATTTCAATGATAAGAGAATAAAGGATACTGACACACACAAAAAGAGGTTAGATACGATATCAAAAACACAAAACATGAGGAGTGGAGGAAAAGAGTAGAGCTTTTAGAAATAAGTCAAACAAAAGAGACCATAACTCAATATAGATTGATACAGATGTAGATTATTATACATGAACTTCATGATAATCACAAACCAGAAACCTATAATAAATACACAAATAACAAAAAGAAAGTGATCCAGACATAATACTAAGGAAAGCCATCAAACCACAAGGAAGAGAGCAAGACAAGAAGAAAGGAACACAGAAGAATTACTGAAAGGCCCCTAAAAAAGGTGAGAAAATAGCAATAAGTACATAGTTATCAATAGCTGCAATAGCAATGGAAAAAATCCTCCAATCAAGAGGCATAGGGTGGCAGATTGGATAAAACAGCAAGATGCATCCATAAGCTGCATACAAGAGACACACTTCAGACCTAAAGACACTCACAAATTGAAAGTGAAAGGATGGGAAAAGATAAGGATGCAAATGGCTATGAAAAGAAAGCTAGGGGAGCAATACTTATATCAGACAAAATAGACTTTGAAATAGAAGCTTTCATAAGAGACAAAGAAGGGCACTACATCATGATAAAAGGAACAATCCAACAAAAGGACATAATACTTGTAAATATCTATGCACCCAACATAGGAGCACCTAAATATATAAAGCAATTATTAACAGAAATAAAGGAGAAATAGACAGTAATACAATACTAGTAGAGCACTTTAACACTCCATGTAAATCAATGGATAGATCATCCAAACAAAAGATCAACAAGAAACCATTGGCCTTAAACGACACATTCAGCCAGATGGACTTAGCAGAGACTTACAGAATATTCCATCCAAAAACCTCAGAATACACATTCTTTTCAAAAGTACATGGAACACTATCCAGGATTGACCACACGGTAGGCCATAAAACAACTATCAATACATTTAAGAAGATTAAAATAATGCCAAACATCTTTCATTACTGCAAAGGTATGAAACTAGAAATCAACTACAGGAAGAAAAATCAGAAAAGCCACAAGTATGTGGACATTAAACAAAATGCTGCTGAACAATGATTGGGTCAATGAAGACATAAAAGGAGAAATAAAACAGTACCTGGAGACAAATCAAAATAAAACATGATATGCCAAAATCTATGGGATACAGCAAAAGTGGTTCTAAGAGGGAATTTTATAGCAATTCAGGCTTACCTCAACACACAAGAAAAATCCCAGATAAACAATCTACCAGTGCACCTAAAGGAACTGAAAAAAGAGGATAAACCCAAAGATCAGTAGAATGATGGAAATAATAAAAATCAGAGCAGAAATAAATGAAATAGAGACTTAAAAAACAATAGAAAAAATCAATGACACCAAGAGCTTGTTCACTATAAAGATCAAAGGAATTGACAAACCTTTAACTAGATTCATCAGGAAAAAAAAAGAGAGAAAACTCAAATAAAATCAGAAGTGGAAGAAGAGAAATTACAGCCAACACCTCAGAAATACAAAAGACTATGAGAATACTATGAAAAGCAGTGCACCAAAAATGTGGATGATCTAGAAAATAATGGATAAACTCTTAGAGTCAATACATTCCAAAACTGAATAAAGAAGAAGTAAAGAATTTGAGTAGACTAATCACCAATAAGGAGATCGAAACTGTCATCAAAAACCTCCCCAAAAATAAAAGTCCAGGACCAGATGGCTTCCCTGGTAAATTCTACCAAACATTCAAAGAAGACTTGATACCTGTCCTTCTCAAACTGTTCCAAAAACTTGAAGACGAGGGGAAGCTTCCTAACTCACTCTATGAAGCCAACATTACCCTGATACCAAAATCAGACAAGGGCAACACACACACACACACAAAATTACAGGGCAACATCACTGATGAACATTGATGCAAAAATCCTCAACAAAATACTAGCAAATTGAATACAACAATACATTAAAAAGGTCATACACCCTGATCAAGTGGGATTTATTCCAGGCATATAGGGAGGGTTTGATATTTGCAAATCAATCAACGTGATACACCACATTAACAAAATGAAGAATAAAAATCGCATGATCATCTCCATAGATGCAGAGAACGCAAGTGACATGATACAGCATCCATTTATGATAAAAATTCTGAATAGAATGGGTATGGAAGGAAAGTACCTCAACATAATGAAGGACATATATGACAAACCCACAGCTAATATCATTCTCAATAGAAGAAAAGTGAAAACTATCCCTCTAAGTACAGGAACCAGACAAGGATGCCCACTTTCAACACTCTTAATTAACATAATTTAGGAAGTCTTAGCCAGAGACATCAGACAAGAAAAAGAAATAAAAGGGATCCAAATTGGAAAAGAAGAAGAGAAACTGTCAGTATTTGCAGATGACACTATTTTATATACACGTAAAACCCTTAATCCACTTAAAATCTTTTAGAAGTAATACATGAATACAAATTGAGGGATACAAAATCAACATACAAAATCTGTTGCATTCCTATACACTAACAACGAAGTAGTAGAAAGAAAAATTAAGAATACAATCCCATTTACAATTGCAACAAAGATAGTAAAATACCTAGGAATCAACTTAATCAAGGAGATGAATTATCTTTACACTGAAAACTATAAAAGATTGTTGAAAGAAATTGAAGAAGACACAAAGTAATGGAAAGATATTTCATGCTCTCGGATTGGAAGAATTAACATAGTTAAAATGTCCATACTTCCTAAAGAAATCTATAGATTCAATGCAATCCCTATGAAAGTTCCAACAACATTTTCCACAGAAATAGAAGAAAGAATCCTAAAGTTTATATGGAACAACAAAAGATCCCTGATAGCCAAAGGAATCCCAAGGGAAAAGTTTACTTTCCTTATCACAAAGTAAACTTTATAGAATATGGATAAACACTTTATTAATTATTGTTATGCTTCCTTTTTATCTCTTATTCCTTACCAGACAACAAGCATTTCAAAGAAATCCATTCCACTATGGGGACTGAGTTCTCCTCGAAGGCTTTGGCAATGGGCAGAAGCTAGGCTCTTGCGCTCCATGTTAATTCTACTGATGTTCTTGATCACC
Source organism: Equus przewalskii (assembly GCF_037783145.1). Taxonomy (NCBI): domain Eukaryota; kingdom Metazoa; phylum Chordata; class Mammalia; order Perissodactyla; family Equidae; genus Equus; species Equus przewalskii. The sequence goes on from NW_027228442.1 coordinate 77,076, forward strand.
TTTTTAGCAAATCTCATCACTTACACCACACTCAACAAGAACCGTCACACTCCCATGTAGTTTTTCCCTCAGAAATCTGTCTATCTTAGACATGTGCTGCCTTTCAGTCACTATCCCCGCTGCCTGTGTCACCTCTCACACTAGCAACTGGACCATTTCAGTGGCTGTGTGTGAAACTTAGGTGTTCTTGTATTCTCAGTCATTTATTTTGCCTATGTGGGAGGAGATGTTCCTGACCATCGTAGCCTGTGACCTCTATGTGGCCATCTGCTAGGCCCTCTGTGACCCAGTTATCATGAACTGCCATGTCTGTGTCCAGATGATCCCGGCCTTCACACTCAGTGGTCTTGTCTATGAAGATGTGCACAATGGCAACACATTCCATCTGCCCTTCTGTCAGTCCAGCATGGTCCATCAGTTCTTCTGTGATGTCTCCTCTATGCAGAGCCTCTCCTGCTCTCACACCTCTAGCAACACGTTTTTCACGCTTGTCTGTGCCATGTTGGTTTGTGTTGACAGCTTTATCTTCATTGTCATTTCAAATATTCACACACTTTCTACTGTGCTCAGGTTTCCAGCCACAGAGCAGGGAAAGACCTTTTCTCCCCACATCCCTCACATACTCATGGTATCTGTCTTCCTCAGTTCCATGTCCTATGTGTATTCAAAGCCTTCAGCAACCTCTGAAATGACTCAGGATGATTCTTTCTATATTTTATATCATAGCTCCTACACTCTTGAATCCTATCACCTACAGTCTTAGAAACCAACAGGAAAGGAAGCTGCAAGAAAAGCAGCATTAAGAAAATTTTATTCAGGAAAATTTTAAACATACATCTCAGTGTTATCTCAATTTCACTGAATAAATTCCAAACTTCTATAAATACACTTCACATCTGAGTTTTACATATGAGACTTCCTACTCCAGGATCTCTCTAGTGAGACATGAATAATCAATAATGTAAAAGAATTATTTTGTGTTTTACATTACCTTTCCTACTTATCCTTTGCAAAATATGCATGGAAGGGATTTTAGCAATTGTGTATTTGAATGAATGTATATGATTCAAGATATTTGCTGAGAATCACTTTACTTTAAATATGTTTATTATTCATCAAACATTTAGCAACGTCAATATCAATAATTCTTCAAAGGAAATAATAAATCAAATATAGAGATAACTTACAAACCATATTCTCCCATCTTATTCAGTGAAACATGAGAAAAACATTTAAATGATAATGCACCTACTTATGTCAATTGACCATTCTAAAATTAAATTCAAATGTAATTCAAAAGAGAATACAATTTAAGATACATGTGGAATCAAACTAATACTACAATCCATCTGAAAAGTGAAAAAAATGAGTATTAAATGAGAACTAGGGAAACAATGGTTGCAGCCAAATTTTTCATGATAGAAAAATTTCCAGTTGCTTCTTTGGGCATAGTACTCTGAATTTCCTTGGCTAAGTTTGTTTGTCATTTTTGCAAACACATTAATGACTTATTTTGGGGGATAAAATGCGTGGCCGGATTACAGGTCAATTTTCTCCTCGTTCTCTCTTCAGATGTGTTGCCTCTCATATGTTTTTCTGAGTAAAGGATCATGCCTGCCAATTATGAAAAGATGTAAATAATTATCTGGCCTAGGTATTATTAACTCATATCAACTCTTAATTTTTTTAATTTTTATTTGTCTCTGTACGGTAAACACAATTTCATGCTTGTAGCCTAAAATCTGTGTCAACATGTCATCATCTTCAATAGCCACGTTAGTTCTCTCTAAACTCACTGGTTTCCAAACTGTCATATACTTTAGTCTTCTTTATAACACCTTTGACACACGCTCAATATCAAATTATCTGAGAATTTTGATATTGCAAGCAAAATGAGAAAAAATGATCATATGAAGTCAAAAGGAATATAACAAATGTCACTACAGTAAACAACTTTATTCTACAACACTTAATAGTTAAAAATGTGGAGAAAATATAAATGCATTTATTACTTAGGGAAATATAAAAAAAACTAATTATATGAACTCAAGAAATAATTATGTTTTTAAAGTTTGCCAGATAAGAGTACCCTTAATTATGGAAAAAAATGATTAGTTAATGGGGAAATTCAGGGATGTATGAATAGTAAAAAATAATTTTTCATGGTGGTCATGCTAGTTTACTAATTTCTGGATAAAATGGATTGAGTCCAGCAGTTCATTCAGTGTGTTAAAACAAGGTCTATTGTTTCCTAATTAGGAAAGAGACTTCAGCTAGAACTTATTAATGCTTAGTCCTGGACACATCCAAAGTTCATTGCTCATTATTTGCTTTGTTGGGTAAAACATGTTATAATGGAATATAGTGGTTAGCTTTAGTGTCTTCTAGGAAAGTGTTACATTGTGTAAATTTTTTCCCTTTGCTACCCTCTTTTGGTATTTCCTTGTCTGGAATTAGTTGGATGACCACACTCTGGATAGGCAAATAATTAGGCAGGTTTGTGCCACCATCTTGGTTTCAGGTATATTTCTATGGAATCCCATTCCACAATATTTAAATAATTCAATCATCTTTTGATATCTTATACATGAATTGACCAAATGAAGGCTGTGATAAAACCTTGTTTATACTACATCTGACAACAGTAAAGAGTACGAGCAAGTAATATAACCAATTCTCACAGAGTGCCTCCCATCCAGCCTCTGTTTCCTCAAGCCCACATCATGTCAAAAGACTGAATGGCTGGTTTGACCCACTTTGGACAACGAACAGACATACCCTTTATTTTTTACACGGAGATCTTTGGTAACAGAAGGTGTCAGCCAGTACACATGTGCCACTTTATTTGGTCAGGAGATAACTTGTAGTAACTCTACTGTTCAGCCACTTTGGCAAGAATTATTAAAGAATATTTTGAGCTTATACAAAGAAAATAGACTACTCTGCTTTGTTTTGACTCTCATTGTAAGATAAGTTTAAAATTCAACATTTATATGAATTTCACACTATAGAAATGAATTATTTTCATTAAAATATAGATATTCTTAAATACTGAACACTCAGTGATTAAAATTTGAGAGTTTTACATCATATATAAATGTTTAATTTAACTGAACTCATACGGACAGCTCAAATTAATGACTAGAAAAAGAGATTTAGAAAGATTTTTTTAAAAAATTGCCCAAATCCATTATACTGTTATCAAATATGGTGTTTAGGCAAACTATCCCCATGGAACTATGCACATTTTTAGATTTTTAGAAGAAATGATACTAAGGGAACCTTTTCAATTTCTTCCATTATTGAACATGACAGATATAAATACCTCTATTCTAAATAAGGAATGACTGAGGTCATCTCTGATTCATCAAGTTCAGGGCAGAAACAACTAATCTGGACTCTATAGAATACAGGATGTGGTCTCTGAGATGCAAATAGATGTCATCAATGAACCCTCTAAATCAGGAAGGTTAAATTTGCTCCTCAGTTGCATAAGTTCCTTAACATAAGAATCATTTACCTACACACACAGGTAAAAATATTTCCATCTGTTCATCCACTGTGCCCACTCTTGAATTATACTTGGTTCCTATTCACCTGTGTTCTGGAAATCATTACGTGCCTGAAATTACCCTTGGGTCACCTGGTCTAACTGGATGGCAAGAACTGTGTTCCCAGAGGCCTTCTTGGTGAAGGCATGGGCATGCCCATATTTTTATAGGGAAGAACATGATTGAAATTTTTAACACCATAGAAGGGTACTTTTTCATCTGAAGATGTTCTTAAAACCTGTGTGCATAGAAATGTTGTTTAAGCCATCTTTCTGAGCTTCATTTGGAGAAACTAGCAAGAGAAACTATTCTTCTCTCCAGGTTAAGAATATGCAATACTCAGGAGTGAGTACTCTGTAGTTTGAACGTCAATACAATGGTCCAACTTATTTTATTCTGGAAAACAATCAATCATTTTATTAAAGGAATAAGTCAGACCAGTAGATGAATAGTCAATTATTTGAGATAAACCACAAGCATAGAGAATTCTTAATAAATGTTTAAAGTTGTTGCTATAGTTTTTCATGCCACAACAGTAATATCAGGGAGAGTGGTGAACTTGTGTGCAACATATAAAAATAACACACGTTAATTAATTAATTGTTTATTTATGCTGTATCTTATGATTCAAACTATTTTACTTACCATAAACTTGGAAAAGGAGCAAAATGTGTGAACAGAAGTTCCAGAGGAGACAAAGAGGAACATCAACATCAAGGCAACAAACACAACATAAAAGAGCAGACAGACAACAGCAGACAGACAGACAAAACATAGATATACAGAGAGAGAAATATTTATATACACAAATGATGGTATATATTAAAATATATCAATTGCATAAAATCAAAATGGTTTAATATGGCATAAAATTATAATTGAAATATAATGAACCAATCTCAACTTTCTTGATCACCATCCTTTTTTTTTCTTTTTCAATCATTTTAAAATTTTTATACTAAAACTGCAATATTTATGTGTGTGCACCCATATATGTATGTTTAGTAAGTGTTAAAATATGTGTGCAACTTTCGGAAGCACATTTTGAATTATGGAATGTAATAAAGTTTACTTGTTGAAGGCTTATGAATAACATTAATTAATATTTAAAATATCAGAGAGCTAGTCAATTATGTATAAGTAGAATAGAGGCTTTTAGGGGTCAATAAGGTCTGTCCAAATACATTTATTTATTAACTATTATGCATGTAGAAACGTAAGTGCTAAAATTCAAAAAAAGATTAATATAAAATGCAAAATTCAAATAGTTTATATCAAAGTCTGAAGGTGATAAACACTTACTGGATTCCTGTAATTAAATAAAATATGTTGAATTTTAAAACATAAAAATAGAAGATAAATTTGGGGAAATCAAGAAGGTTTCACAGCAGAAGTTTTTTTCGAGCTGGATTTAAAGACCTGCTAGATCACAAAGGAAAAGATGATATTATGAGCAAAAGAAGAAAAGTGGCGCTGTCAGGGAAAGACTGAAAATTCAAGCTTATTCTGAGAATGAGGTGTTTACACAGATGACAGCACAGGGTTTGTTTAGGAGAAGAATGGAAAATGGAGAGAGAAAAATAGATTTCACATAGGTTTTGCAAAATCAATTGAACTTTGCACTTCCAATGTGAAATGTAACATATAAATCCCTGGGGCTGGCTACTGACAAATACAACCTTGGAGAAAAGATACAGTTTGAGAGATTCTCTAGAAAAGCTGATGAGAAAAGCAGCCTCCAGAGGAAAATTGTGATTAATATGAGAAGATGCTGAAGAGGAAATAAATCCTCAGGCCACTCGAAGAATTTAGTTGATAAGAACTGTTTCAGAAGTACAATCGCTATTGCCAAAAATTTGTCATTAGAATGTATAGATAAAACTCTTTAAAATTATCATAATGAAAAATAGGAAAAAGGAAAAAATAATGAAAGATATCAGCAAAACTAAGACAAATTATTTTACAGACAGGAATTTTAATCATCATACAGGTAAAAATACTATCACTTTATGGAAAACAGTAGAACATTAGAAAAACAATGTAATGAAATGGAACAGTGGAGGAGGTTTCTGAGGATCTGGTAAAATTCTGACAAAACAGTGAAAGCAAGCACAAAGTGGAGATGAAAAGTGGTCAGTAATTGACAAGGTTAGATCCATAAAAAATAAGTGTTGAGGACGTGACATCCTTAGACTGAGCCAAAACTAGAAACATATATCTTTGAAATTTTAGTTTCCTTACTTTTTTTGTTTTTGTTGAAGTAGATTAGCCCTGAGCTAACATCTGTGCCAAGCTTCCTCTGCTTTTTATGTGGCTCTCCACCACAGAATGGCTGACAAGTGGTGTAGGTCTATGCCCAGGATCTGAACCCACAATCCTGGGACACCGAATCAGAGTGCCCAAACCTAACCAGTGCTCCATGGGCCAGCCCCAAAGTTCCCTTACTTTTTGAGATGGCTTGTTCATTAGTAAATTGTTCCTCTTCGTGGATACATTTAAATGTTATAATGGCATCAATATTTCCATATGTAAAATATAAAATGAACTATAGTCTGGATTACTAGCATTGTGTATGATGGTACAGTAATGGTGACAACTGAGGTAGTCAAGAAAAGGGGGAGGGTAACTTAAAAATGGGATTTATAGAAAAGATGTAAGAAGATAATTTGTTAGGAAGGAGTAGAGGTGAGCAGGACAAGGGTCATGCTTTGCCTGTGAAACTTTCAGATTATTATCATGTGGGACATAAATTTCTGTGTAGGATCAGTGTCAAATTTAATAGTAAATGTAGATAGCAAAGTGATCATGAAGAAATTGAATACAAACAATGGGAAGCACTACTCAGAAGATGAAGATGGGAAACAGTCCCCACTCATTTTATTACAATCATATGGTATTCAACTTCATTAACTCTGGATGATTCAAGAATGTACAGAAAATATTTATAAAACTTATCATAGCAAAAATTCAGTGTCTCTGTCCTCACGTGACCACACAGATATCTTCTCCACCAACGCTCACTCCACCTAGAGGAGAGACCCTTGAACTAGCTGTAGTGAAGGTCCATTTTAACTTTCTCCAAATTTTGCACATTGATCATTTTCAAAGATTAAAATAAATAGATGTCTATAAAAATGACATTTGAAAATGACATGCAAAATATAAGCCTACTGACCCCACACATCGAATTCATCACAATGATAAGTGTTAAAAAGATATGAGAACTCTTAGTCTCAGATTCTGCACTGATCTTGGGAGGAGTAATGCCAAACAGGGCAGGGACCTTGATGAGACACAGGCCACACTTGAAGGGCAAGGAGATAAAGCCCTGCTGTGTGTCAACATCCTGAGTGAATGCATTATTCCACTCCTAATAAAGCCTTACTTTCTCAGACACTATTTCTCTTACAGAGATTTTCCTGGACTAAGTAATTCAATTGTTGTTAAAACGTAAACCTCATGGATTGGATATTATGGAAGAAACAGAGGAAGAGTTCTGCATGTCACACCCAGAGGAATAGGTTGGAGGATCTCATCCTTAGCACCTTGATACAATATCAACTGAAGAGTGGCTGAGAAAAATCGAAAGACCAGGAGTGTCCCATTCCCACAAACAAAAACCACCCATAGAAAATAGAGGTAAACGCTTTATTCTAAAAAATTAATTATTTTCACTCTTCCTATTTTTATCCCTCTGCCTCTCCAATCAAGCATTTCCAGAAAATGGTCAATTCCACCATGGTGACTGAGTTTATCCTCGCAGGCTTTGCTGATGCCTGGAAGCTGAGGTGACTGCAAGGTCTGGTATTCCTACTGATGTACCTGGCTACTAATTTAGGGAATCTTCTGATTATCACTTTCACCACCATCGACCAGAAACTGCACACACCTATGTCCTTCTTCCTCAGGAATCTATCCATCTTGGACATGTGCTGCATTTCTGTTACTGTCCCTAATGCCTGTGCCCAATCTCTCACTGGCAAGAGGACCATTTCTGTGGCTGCATGCACAACTCAGATCTTCTCGGTCATTTACTGTGCATATGTGGAGGTGATGTTTCTCACTATAATGGCCCAAGATCGCTATGTGGCAATCTGCCAGCCCCTCTGCTATCCAATTAACATGAACCACCAATTCTGTGTCCAAATGACACTGACTTCTCTACTCAGTGGTCTTGTCTATGCAGGTGTGCACACTGGCAACACGTTCCAGCTGCCTTTCTGTAAGTCCAATGTAATCCACCAGTTCTTCTGTGACATCCCCTCACTGCTGAGGCTCTCCTGCTCTGACACCTTTAGAAATGAACTCTTAATTTTTGTTTCTTCCATAGGGATATGTGGTAGTTGCTTTATTGTCATTGCTATATCATATACACGCATATTGTCTATGGTGCTCAACTTTCCAACAAGAGAGCAAGGGAAGGCCTTTTCCACCTGCATCCCTCATATCCTTGTGGTGTCTGTCTTCCTCAGTTGTGGTTTCTATGAGTACCTAAGGCCTTCAGTAAACTCTGAAACAACTCAGGACATGATTTTTTCTGTATTTTATACCATAGTTCCTCCATTCTTGAATCCTATCATCTACAGTCTTAGAAATAAACAGGTAAAGAAATCTGTAAGAAAAGTCATATTAGGAAAGTGTTATTCAGGAAAATAATAAAGGTACATTTCAAGGTAATCTAAATTTCACTGAATAAATGGAAAACATATAAAACACACTTCAAGTCTAAATTTTACATTTCAGACTGACAATTCCAGGGCCATCCTATCAAGACCTAAGTACTCAATGTTGTAAAATACTTTGTTTTACATTGCCGTTTCAATTTACCCCTCATACGATATGGATTGAAGAAATTTTAGCAGTAGTATATTTAACAAGTGGATATTATTCAAAGTATTTGTTGAAAATAATTTTACATTGTATATCCTTATTATTCATCAACTATTTAGCAATATAAATATCAAAAATGACTCAAATGAACCATAACAAACATAATACGGGAATACCTTGTTGGCTATACTACTTGACCTTATTCAGTGAAATGTGACATAAATATTCAAGTGATATGGTCCCCACTTAAATTAATCTTTTTGAAAATAAAAATAAATTCAAAAGAAATTATAATCTAAGATATATTTGGAGTCAAACTAATACTGCGGTCCATCTGGTAAGTGAAAAAGAAAAATAATACGCAGTGAAAGAGAACTGAGGGAACAATGGCTGCAGCCAACTTTTTTATGATGGAGAAATTCCTTGCCCTTTGCTGAGGGAGGGTACACTGTACCTTTATTGTCTGAGTTAGTTTGGTTTTTATTTGAGCAACCCCATGAATGACCCATTTTCAGGGGATAAAATGTTGTGACTGGACACAGGTCAAATTTTTAGTAGTTTTTCTTTCAGATGACTTCCCTCTCACATATTTTTCTGAGTAAAGAGTCATTTCTGACAATTATGAGAAAAGATACCCTAATTGTCTGTCCTAAGTATTAACTCATGTCAACTCTAAAATTTATCTCAGCTGAATTACTTCCTTAAGGAAACCTCTCAGTGTACTTATAGACTAAGATCTTGTGTCAATATTTCATTATCTCAAATGTACAATTTAGTTCTCTCTGAACTTTAAGATTTCCAAATCGTCACATACTTTGCTCATTATTCATAACACCTATGACCCATGCTGAATATCAAGTTATCTAGGAATTGTGAAGTAACAAACAGAATAGAAAAAAGTTCAAGTAAAATCATAAGGGATGTGACAAATGCCATTTCAGGAATTAATTTGGTTCTATAGTGCATGACAGTTAAAAACTTTAGGAGGAAAATATAAATACATTTATTATATAGAGAAATACAAAAGGCCTATGTATATGGGATCAATTAATAAATATATTTGAAAGTTTGACAGAGAAGAGTATTCTTCCAATGGAAAAAAAAAATGTTGAATAATGAATGAGGAGAATTTTGGAACGTATGAATGTAAAATGAGATTTTCGTGGTGGTCATGTTAATTTACTGTCATGCTGAATAAATCGGGTTGAGTCTAGGAGTTCATTCAACATGTTAAAACAAGTTCTTTTGTTTCCTAATCAGGAAAGAGCCTTCAGTTAGATCTTAGAAGGGTTTTGGCTAGGAGTCAATCAAGGTCCACTGATCTTTATTTGCTTCAACAGGTTAGACCATGTTATGACACAACATATTGGTTGGTTTTAGCACCTCTTGGCAAGTGCTACATCAAGCTCTTTGAGAAGAAATAGAAGACAATATTACTTAAAATTGCATAAAAATGCTGAGGCATAAATTTAACCAAGAACGTACACCACACACCAGTCATGCCGAGATGGTGACCCACATATAAAGCGGAGGAAGATTGACACAGATGTTAGCTCAGGGCTAATCTTCCTCAGCAAAATAAATAAATAAATAAATAAATAAGAAGAATACAAAACTACATATTACCCAAAGCCATCTATAGATTCAATTTATTTCCTATCAAAATTCCAATAACATTTTTCACAGAAATAAAAAAAAATGCTAAAATGTGTATGGAACTTCAAAACACAAAATAGCCAAAGCATTCCTCAGAAAGAGGAATAAAGCTGGAAAACTGTAAAACTCATAGAAATAGAGTAGAATGGTAATTGCTGCAGGTTGGGTGTGGGGGGAAATGTGGAGATGTTGATCAAATGGTACAAACCCTCAGTTTTAAGATAAATAAGATCTGAGGATCTGATGCACAGCTTGCTGATAATTAACAATGTAGTATTAAACAACTTAAGCGATGTTAAGAGAGTAGATCTTAAGTGTTATCACCACAGACAAAGCATATGGTAATAATGTGAGTGGATGGAGGTGTTAATTAACATTGTCTTGGTAATCATTTTGCAGTTTACATGTGTCTAATCATCTCACTGTATACCTTAAATTTGTATATGTTATATGTCAGTAATATCTCAATTTTAATACTCTTGTTATTTACTAGTTGTTGCCTGTAGCATGTAAAACACATGTGATTTATTTTAACCATGAATCCAGCAACCTTACTAAATTCATTGGTAAATAATGGTGATAAAATTTTTCTGTATATGCATGACTTCTTTGGGAAAAATGATGATTTAATTTTTTCCTCAATTTCATTGCAAGTGTAGTTTTCATTCATAATAAAATATTTTACTTTTTGTTGTTTCTCTGGATAGTATATCCAGGGCAATGTTTAATTAAATATGTGATATTGGACAATCTCGCTTTTATCTTGACCAAAAAAAAAAAAATTGTCCAGTATTTCACTATTAAGCTGCATTTTTAAAAAAATTATATAAAATACTATATTTTTCAAGAAAATGATGGAAATTTTCAAACACAACAGAAAGGTTGACAAAATTCTAAAGTGAATATCTATATAACTTTCACCTAGATTTAGTCAGTAATATATTTACTTAGATTTGACTGCTATTAATTCATTCCACTTGTGTTATTATACATTTATTAATCTATCCATTACTCTAGGCTTCTAACCATCCCATTATTTTCATATATTTAAATGCATACATCAGCATACCTAAATACTTAAGTAGGTATAACAATGATTATTGTTCAATATTTGTATATAGTCATTTTTTAGGTAAAATTTATAAAACTTGAAAAGAAAAGAATTGTATGTCTACCATTTAACATGTTTTGATAAATGTATGCATGTGTAATCCAAAACCTTATCATTTAAGTTTGTTAATAGTCCTTTTTATTCAACCATCACCTCTAATCACATTGTTTTGAAATGTTTACACTTATATTAGTTTTCTAAGTCTATTTCATATAAATTTAATTGTACACACATCTATGGACAGCTAATATTTGAGAAGAGAGCCAAGAACGTACAATGGAGAAAGGAAAGTCTCTTCAGTAAATGGTGTTGGGAAAACTGGAAAGCCAAAGAGGAAAAAGTGAAAGTAGACCATTATCTTACACCATACACAAAAATTAATTCAACATGGATTAAAGACTTGAATGTAAGACCTGAACCATAAAAATTCTAGAAGAAAACATAGGCAGTACACTCTTCAACATTGGTCTTAGCAGCATTTTTTCAAATATTGTGTCTGACCAGGCAAGGGAAGCAATAGAAAAAATAAATAAATGGGACAACATCAAACTAAAAAGCTTCTGCATAGCAAAGGATACCATCAACAAAACAAAAAGACAACCTAACAATTAGGAGAAGATATTTGCAAACCATATATTAGATAAGGGGTTAACATCCAAACTATACAAAGAACTCATAAGTCTCCACAACAAAAAAATCAACAACCCAATTAAAACATGGGCAAAAAATCTGAACAGAGATTTCTCCAAAGAAGATATATGGATTTCCAACAGGTACACGAAAACAAGTTCAACATCATCAACGATCAGGGAGATGCAAGTAAAAACTATAATGAGATATCACCTCACTCTGGTCAGACTGGCTATAATTAAAAAGACAGGAAGTAACAAGTGTTGGAGAAGATGTGGGGAGAAGGGAACACTTGTACACTGCAGGTGGGAGTGTGCAGCCCCTACGGAAAACAGTATGGAGTTTCCTCAAAAAATTAAGAGTAGATCTACCATATGATCCACTTATGCTACTGCTGGGTACTTATCCAAAGAACCGGAAAACACAAATGCACAAAGATACATGCACCCCTATGTTCATCGCAGCATTATACACAACAGCCAAGACTTGGAAGCAGCCTAGGTGCCCATCAAAGGACAAACAAAGATGATGGAGTATATACACACAATGGAATACCACTCAGCCATAAGAAATGAAATTCAACCATTTGTGACAACATGGATGGTCCTCTAGGGTATTACGCTAAGTGAAATAAGTCAGAGGGAGAAAGTCAAATACCATATGATCTCACTCAGGAGTGGAAGATAAAAACAATGACAAACAAACACATAACGTTGGAGATTGGATTGATGGTTACCAGAGGGGACGATAGGAGGGGGGAGGGTGAAAGGAGTGATTAGGCACACATGTGTGGAGATGGATTATAATTAGTCTTTGGGTGGTGAACGTATGTAATGTACACAGAATTCAAAATATATTATGATATACATCTGAAAGTTATATAATGCTATAATCCAATGTTACTGCAATAAAAATAAAAATAAGAAAAATAAAACTATTTATGTATGATTTATCTTTTTCTTCTCAGATAGACCAATAGATAGATATAAATATAGGTATTTTTAAGTCACAATTTTATTTTTCATGATATTTTCTTCATTGTCTTTGTTCATAGTTTAGGTAAATTTTTACCCATATATTTATCTGGTTATTTTTGTAGTTTTATTTTCTACATCTAAAACTCTAATCCACTTGATAATTTCAATGTGAACACAAGATCTAAAATTTATTCTTAGTTTTTTACTAAATTTTCAGAGTATTTTACTCAAGAATCCTTTCTCAGTTCACTTAATCACATTGGGAATTTTGCTGCTTCCGTCTTCCAAGAGCTGTGCTACAATCATGTCAGGGAAACACAGATTCCATGGGCATGGTACTGGGAAAAAGTTAACCAATATTTTTAGGGATGACATTAGAAACTTTCAGTGATGTCATAAAGTTATATTTAATACTTTTTTAGTGCTAAATAGTGTATAAATTCCTTAAGACTGACTCTGTTTCAGATTAGCATATACAAAATGTCCAAAGATGTGAAAATATTGAACTCTAACGTTTAGTGTAAAATAATATTTTAATAATCAGTTTATTATCTAGCTCTTTATCTCATTCAATATGAAGGATTTAAAAAATTCATTACTGTAATAAGAGAAATGTAATAGCGTGGAGTAAAATTTCTGCAACAGAACTGTCGTGAAAACAGTTATGAGGTTTTGTGTGTGTTTGTTAACATACAAGTTTTACAATAAATTTATAGCACAAGATTCCTCAGTTATTCTTGTGAATAGAACACACTGATAATTTGTTCTTCTTAAAATATACACTGTTCCACAAAACTTAGCATAAGTTCCCTTCAAGTCCAGGGAAACGTTATGCTTTCTGAATTTATGCAAGTCTACTCTTTTCTTTTTTCATTTTCTAATTTCTGCATCTCAGAAACATCTAAGGATCTTATCTGGCAAGAAAGCAGATCAGCGGCAGAGTTGGGAAAACATAAGGCTGCTCATGAGCCACCTGTAGATCTTCTTGTCTGGAGGCCTTGTCTCAGGCTCTCCAACTCTGACCCCCAGTTACATACATGGTGCTGTGTAGACATCAAGAGAAGGGCACAAATGGGATGAGCACTTCTTTACATTGGGGGGCATAAGGAACACAGGGGGAACTGAGCTTCTCAGGAGATCCCTGGGGCCTTCTATTCTTGCATGGAATTAACTACCAGAAGTGTTGCAAAGCCCAGAGAATGATACACTGCTTTCCTGGTTTTCATTAAATGAACTGAGCTACCACTTTTAACTATTTTCTGTTGAATTTCTTCAGTTATCACCCAGTAACATAATTAAGCAATTGATGTATTGATTATACATGCTAAAAGTTTTCATAGACAATGGTTTACAAATTAACTCCACCAATGTTTGTTGTGTGTCAGCTGTGTGCCCATTCCTGAGCTAGTCATTGGAGACAAAATAGAGACAAAAGAAAGTCAGAAAGAATGAAGAAATCATTCTTTATCAGAATAAAAAGAAGATAAATTACTTATATCAGCCTAAAACTGATTGATTATATTTGCTATTATATAAATAACAATGGAAGAGATTGGAGAATTCACACTAGAAGCAATAATTATAAAATTTTGGCTTTCATGGTCACAGGTAAAATAGAAGTTAAAAAAAATTGCATCACAGGCATGGAATGATGAATAACAAAATTATATACTAGACTATAGAACATATGGTTAATTGTTTTATGACTGTTGTGTAGCATATGTAAAAGGTCTAAAAGGCTTTAAATATATTTCAAAATCAAGTTTTGAATAAACAATTTAATAGCTAGAAATAGAAACATATTTAAAAATAACATATTTCACTTTAGATAACATCACATTCAAAAGTAAAAAGGAAGTAAAAGCAAAATAGAAAATTTCAGAGCTCTCATCAAGATGGCAGCATAAGCAGACTCTGAACTCATCTCCTCCCATGAACACATCCAGGTTACAACAATTTTTGGAAAAATTACCCTGGATAGAAAACTGAAAACTGGATAAAAAGAACCCCCACAATAAGGGACAGTCCTGACTAAGGTGGAAGAGGCAGAAATTCCTGCTGGAGGGTAAAACAGCCACCTTTGGGAGCAGCAGAGCTTCTCAGCTGGCCAGGCAGGTAGGCAGGTATACAGCCCTCTCAGAGGAGCGAGATCTGGAGCAGGAGCCCATAATGCTATAAGCATCCTTCAGACTCAGCCCAACCAAGACGAGGGTCTTACTGTCTGACTTCACTGGCTATTAACTGCAGTGAGGATACCCCAAGAACAGCTATCGATGAAAGCCGAAAAGACCCGGGTCTTAAAGGGCCCATGCACAAACTCTTCATTTCAGAAACGTAAAATCACCAGAGTGAAGGCTGACAGTCCTTTGCTGAAATGAGACTCACCTGGTGGGCTTTGGGGGCATCTTGGTGAGAGGAGGGACCTCTCTGGAATCTGAGACATTGGAGGGGGCCATTGTTCTAACCTGGGCCAGGCGTGCTGATACAGACCCTGGTGGACACCATTGAGGTTCTTCGCTTGAAATGTTAGCCAAGGGGTCTACCACACCCACTAGAGCTCACATTTAATCCAGTTCAGCCAGGGCAGGCAGCCCTCCCTAGGGACAGGCCCCACTCAACAGCAAGCCCTCAGGCTACTTGTCAGCCTGCATTGACTTGGTGCCTTGCTCCTCTACAGGAAGGCAAATATGTCTGCTTCTGTGGGGCAGGGCCTGTGTGAGGACCAGGTGAACTGTGGGGGGCATTGGTGGAGAGGTGGGGGCCTCTGCAGTGGGGTGTCAGGGTACACTCCATGGGGTTGTGAAGTGTGCATGGAGCAGGACTGTGTTAATGATGTGTGTGGTCCTGGGGTGTGTGAGCCTTATCAATGGCAGAAGACATGTGGTTCACAAATAGCCATGAAAAGGATCAGCCCCACCTTCCAAAGCCTGAAACAAGTGAGTGCCCCCATACCTAAGGACAGCCCCACTCAGCTGCACTCCTAAAAGAACAGACAACAGCCTTGTAGGCCTGAGGCCTATAGCAACTGTAAAGCCCTCAGCCTAGCAACCAGCTACACTAGGTACCTACCCACTTAACAGGAAAACTGCAAGAAGAGTGTGTTGTTAGACTTTGTAGCCAATGGTGCTGAGGCTCCCCAAACTGGATTTACAAACAGCCAGCCAGGGAAGGACTAGACTCCCTGGGTAGCTGCATTAAGAGCAACCATGCCACAGCAGAAAGACACAAGTAGTCCACATAAGGGTTACTCCTGGATCATGTGGATTGGTGACAAGAGGGAAGGACACAGCTGGTCCTCAAAAGGCATCTCTTACATGAGCCTACTTCTCGAAGATCAGGAGACATAGCTGACTCACACAATACATAGAAATGAGCAAAGAGAAAGAGGCAAAATGTGGAGACAAAAGAATATATTCCAAGTAAGTGAACAGGACAAAACCCCAGAAAAAGGACTAAATGAAACAGAAATAAGTGACCTAGTCGACAAAGCGTTCAAGCAAAATCTCATAAGGATGCTCAGAGATATTGGGAGAAGACTGCATGAACACAGTGATCTCATCAGCAAAGAATTGGAAATTAGAAAAAAGAACCAATCAGAAATGATGAATACAATGCTGGAAATGAAAAATTAACCATAGGGACTCAATAGCAGAATACAGGATGCAGAAGAACTGATCAGCGAGCTAGACAAAAGACTAGAGGAATTCACCCAAGCTGAACAGGAAAAAGAAAAAAGAATTAGACAAAATGAGAACAGTCTAAGGGAATTCTGGGACAATATCAAGCATGCTAACATTCGAATTATAGGCGTCCCAGAAGGAGAAGAGAGAGACAAAGGGGCAGAAAATTTATTTGAAGAAATAATGAAAATTTTCTTAATATGAGGAAGGAAACAGACATCCAAGTACAGGAAGCACAGAGAGCTCCAAACAAGATAAGCCCAAAGAGACCCACACCAAGACATATTATAATTAAAAGGTCCAAAAATAAAGGTAAACAGAGAATCCTAAAAGCAACAAGAGAAAGGCAAAAAGTGACATACAAAGGAAAGCCCTTAAAGCTGTCAGTGGACTTCTCAGCCAAAACCCTTTAGATGAGGAGAAAATGGCATGATGTATTTAAAGTGCTAAAAGGAAAAAATCTAGAGCCAAGAATACTCTATCCATCAAGGTTGTCATTCAGAATGGAAGGCGAGAGAAAGAGCTTCTGAGACAAGCAAATGTTAAAGGAGTTTATCACCAAGAAAGCAGTTCTACAAGAAATGTTGAGGGGATTTAGTTAAGTGGGAAAGATATGTCCACAAATAAAGATAAGAACAATTATCAAAAAAAGAACTAAAAAAAGGCAATAAAATCACTTGTAAAGGTAAAAATATAGTAAAGATAGCAGACCAACTACCTGTGAAGATAACATGAATGTTAAAAGACAAATGTACTAAAATCACATATTTCAATGATAAAAAGGCAATGGATAGACACACTAAACAAGAGACCATATATGATTTTAAACACTAAAATGTGGGAGGAGGGGAGTGAAAAAGTAGAGCTTATAGAAAGAGGTCAAGCTAAAAAGTCTATCAGCTTGATATAGATGGTTATCTACATAGAATATTATATAGGATCCTTGTGGTAATCACAAATCATAAACCTATAATAAGTAAGCAAAAAATCAAGACAGAAGACATCAAACATATCACTAAAGAAAGCCATCAAACCACAAGGGAAGAGAGCAAGAGAAAAAGGAACAGAGAACTACTAAAGCACTAAAACTACTAAAAGGTGACAAAATGGCAATAAATACAGACTTATCAATAGCTACTTTAAATGTCAATGGACTAAGTGCTCCAATCAAAAGGCCTAGGTTGGCCAATTGGATAAAAAAGCAAGACCCATGTATAAGCTGCTTACAGGATACACACTTGAGACCTAAAGACATTCACAAACTGAAAGTGAAAGGATGGAAAAAGATATTCCATGCAAATTGCAAAGAAAAGAAAGCTGGGGTAGCAATACTTATATCAGACAAAATAGACTTTAAAACAAAAACTGTAACAAGAGACAAAGATGGACACCACATAATTACAAAGGGAACTATCCAAAAAGATATAACACTTGTAAATATCTGTGCACACAACATAAGGGCACCTAAATATATAAAGCAATTACTAACAGACATAAAAGGAGAAGTAGACAGAAACACAATAATAGTAGGATACTTTAACACTCCACCTACACCAATGGATAGATCATCCAAACAGAAGATCAATAAGGATACGCTGGCCTTAAATGACACATTATACCAGATGGACTTAGTAGATATATATAGAACATTCCATCCAAAAACCACAGAATACACATTCTTTTCAAATACACATGGAACATTCTCCAGGATTGATCACATATTAGCCCACAAAACAAGTCTCAATAAATTTAAGAAGATAGAAATAATACAACGCATGTTTTCTGACCACAAAGTGAAAAAACCTGAAATCAACTACAGAAAGAAAACCAGAAAAGCCACAAAATGTGGAGATTAAACAAAATGCTAGTGAACACCAATTGGGTCAATGAAGAAATCAAAGGAGAAATCAACAAATTCCTGGAGACAAATGAAAATGAAAATACAGCATGCCAAAAACTGTGGGATACAGCAAAATTGGTCCTAAGAGTGAGAATAATAGGAATTCAGGCCTACCTCAACAAAGAAGAAAAATACCAAATAAGCTATCTATAAGTGCATCTAAAGATAGTGGAAAAAGAACAATAAACAAAGCTCAAAATCAGCAGAAGGAAGGAAATAATAAAAATCAGAGCAGAAATAAACGAAATAGAGACTAAAAAAAAAAAAAATTAATGAAACCAAGAGCTGATTCTATGAAAAAATGAACGAAATTTAAGAACCCTTAGCTAGACTCACAAAGAAAAAAAGAGAGAAGGCTCAAATAAGTAAAATCAGAAATGAAAGAGGAGAGATTACAATGGATACCTCAGAGATACAAAAGATAATAAGAGAATTCTATGAAAAGATATATGCCGACAAATTGGAGATCTGGAAGAAATGGATAAATTCTTAGAAACGTACAACCTTCCAAAACTGGACCAAGAAGAAGCAGAGAATTTGAATAGACCAATCACCAGTAAGGAGATCAAAACAGCAATCAAAAACCTCCCAAAACATAAATGTCCAGGACCAGAGGGCTTCCCTGGTGAATTCTACCAAGCATTCAAAGAAGACTTATTATCTATCCTTCTCAAACTCTACCAAAAAATTGAAGAGGAGGGGATGCTTCCTCTCTCATTTTATGAAGTCGACATTATCCTGATCCCAAAGCCAGACAAGGACAAAACAAAAAATGAAAATTACAGACCAATATCACTGGTGAACATCAATGCAAAAATCCTCAACAAAATACTAGCAAATCGAATACAACAATAGATTAAAAAGATCATACATCATCAACAACTGGGCTTCATTCCAGGGATGCAGGGAAGATTCAACATCCACAAATCTATCAATGTGATACACCACATTAACAAAATGAAGAATAAAAATTACATGACTATCTCAATACATGCAGAGAAAGCATTTGACAAGACAGAGCATCCATTTATGATAAAAACTCTAAATAAAATGCG
The DNA here is from genome assembly GCF_037783145.1 of Equus przewalskii. Lineage (NCBI taxonomy): Eukaryota > Metazoa > Chordata > Mammalia > Perissodactyla > Equidae > Equus > Equus przewalskii. Next base: position 96,466 of record NW_027228442.1, read on the forward strand.
TATAGAAGGAAAATACCTCAACACAGTAAAGGCCATATATGACAAGCCCACAGCAAATATCATTCTTAATGGAGAAAAACTGAAAGCTATCCCTCTAAGAACAGGAACTAGACAAGTATGTCCACTGTCACCAGTCTTATTTAACAGAGTATTGAAAGTCCTAACTAGAGCAATCAGACAAGAAAAAGAAATAAAAGCGATCCATACTGGAAAAGAAGAAGTAAAACTGTCACTGTTTGGAGATGACATGATTTTATATAGAGAAAACCCTAAGGAATCCACTAAAAAATTTTAGAAACAATAAATGAATGCAGTAAGCCCCAGGATACAAATTCAACGTATAAAACTTGGCTGCATTTCTATACTCTAATAATGAAGTATCAGAAAGTGGAATTAAGAATACAATCCCATTTACAACTGCAACAAAAAGAATAACATACCTAGGAATAAACTTAACCAAAGAGGTGAAAGATCTGTATACTCAAAACTATAAAGCATTGTTGAAAGAAATCGAAGAAGACACAAAGAAATGGAAAGATATTCCATGTTCTTGTATTGGAAGAATTAACATAGTTAAAATGTCCATACTTCCTAAAGCAATCTACAGATTTGATACAATCGCTATCAAAGTTCCAACAACATTTTTCACAGAGATAGAACAAGGAATCCTAAATTTATGGAATAACAAAAGAACCCAAATAGCCAAAGGATTCCTGAGAAAAAAGAACAAAGCTGGAGGTATCACACTCCCTGATTTCAAAATGTACTACAAAGCCATAATAACCAAAACAGCATGGTACTGGCATAGAAACAGACACACATAGCAATGTAACAGATTCCAGAACTCAGAAATAAACCCACACATTTATGGACAGTTAATATTCGACAAGGGAGCCAAGAGCATGCAATGGAGAAAGGAGAGTCTCTTCATAAATGGTGTTGGGAAAACCGGACAGCCACTTGGAAAAGAATGAAAGTAGACCATTCCCTTACACCATGTACAAAAATCAACTCAAAATGGATTAAAGACTTCAATGTAAGATTGAAAACCACAAAACATCTAGAAGCAAACGTCTAGAAGGAAACATAGCCAGTACCCTCTTTGACATTAGTCTTAGCAGCATATTTTCAAGTACCATGTGTGACCGGGCAAGGGAAACAAAAGAAAAATGAACAAATGGGACCATATCAAACTAAAAAGATTCTGCACAGCAAAGGATACCATCAACAAAATGAAAAGACAACCTACCAATTGGGAGAAAATATTTGCAAACCATATATCTGATAAGGGGTTAATATCCAAAATATACAAAGAACTCATACAGCTCAACAACAATAAAAAGCAACAACCCAATTAAAAAATGGGCAAAAGATATGAACAGAGATTTCTCCAAAGAAGATATGTGGATGGCCAACAGGCATATGAAAAGATGCTCAACATCATTAGCTTTCAAGGAAATGCAAATCAAAACTACAATGAGATATCACCTCACTCTGGTCAGAATGGGTATAATTAACGTCAGGAAACAAGTGTTGGAGAGGATGTGGAGAGGAGGGAACCCTCATACAGTGCTGGTGGGAGTGAAAACTGGGTGCAGCCACTAGGGAAAGCAGTATGGAGTATCCTTAGAAAATTAAGAATAGATCTACCACATGATCCAGCTATCCCACTGCTGGGTATATTTCCAAAGATCTTGAAAACGCAAATGCACAAAGATACATGCATCCCTATGTTCATCGCAGCATTATTCACAACAGCCAAGACTTGGAAGCAACCTAGGTGCCCATCAGGGGATGAATGGATAAGGAAGATGTAGCATATATACACAATGGAATACTACTCAGCCATAAGAAATGATGAAATTCAGCCACTTGTGACAACATGGATGGTCCTTGAGGGCATTAGGCCTAGTGAAATCAGTCAGAAGGTGAAAGTCAAATACCATATGATCTCATTCATACATAGAACATAAAGACAACGACAAACAAACACACCGCATTGGAGACTGGATTGGTGGTTACCATTGGGGAAGGTGGGGAGGGAAAAAGGGGTGATTAGGCTCACATGTGAGGGGACGCACTATAATTAGTTTTTGGGTGGTGAACATGACATAATCTACACAGAATTTGAAATATATTACAATGTACATCTGAAAGCTATATATTGTTATAATCCAATGCTACTACAATTAAAACAATTAAAAATTAAATAAAAGATAAAGAAAACTAAAAAGAAGAAAATTTCATCATTATTACAAAAATTATGACAAGTTGCTTCTCTTGAAAGAAAAATGTAATGAGATATGATATTTCTGTGTAATAGAGTTTAAATACTATACTTGAGATGTCAAAGGAATAAATATAAAGAAAAAATAGGGAGTAATATTGAACTGAAAAATCATGTTATAAATAGAGAAGAAAAATACAATAAAAAAGCAAATTACATTATGAAGAAAAACAGTAAAAAGTGCTAAATTGGTTTATGACTTGAAAAAGAGATTCAAAAATCCTGAGGAAAGTAAATTCCAAAATACATTTGGAAACCACCAAATAATGTCAAAAATAAAATATATTGACTATGGTTGAAAAATATAACTAAAAAATAGTGTGAACATATATACCCAAATGCATTTTTTGAAAAAGTGATATAGCATTTTCTATAACTAAATATATCATGCAAAAATATGGAGTGATAAGCATAAAGTGAGAATTCCTTGGTAATCTGGACAAAAACATCTAGCCATCTACATAGAGGCATATCTAGCAGATCTGTGAATTTTCTTTTTTCTTTTTTTTTTTCTTTTAAAGAGTGGCACCTGAGCTAATAACTATTGCCAATCTTCTTTTTTGTTTTTCTGCTTGTTCTCCCCAAATCCCCCCAGTACATAGTTGTATATTTTTTAATTGTGAGTCCTAGTTGCGGCACGTTGGGACGCCACCTCAGCATGGCCTGATGATCAGTGCCCTGTCCGTGCCCGGGATCCGAACCAGTGAAACCCTGATTCGCCAAAGCAGAGTGCAGGCATTTAACCACTCAGCCATGGCGCTGGCCCCTGAATTTTCTTTAACGATGTAAAATTACAGGAAAAATATGGCAATATTTACCAAAGACTTAGTGGAATGTCTTTTAAAAGCAAAATCGTTCTTCAACTTTTAAGAAAATAAATTTTAATAAGTGATGCTTTAAGAAATAGAGTACCCATATGTACTTTATAATAAAATTGTTTAGGACAAACCTTAGCCTAGCAAATGATGAATGGAGGAACTATGTTACCGAGGTCTGTAATGATACTTACAGTCATTTCATAATAACACATGAGGAAATAAGAACACACCTGACTTAAATAAATGAAGATGGGGAAAATAGACACAAGCGTCACAAATCGTGATCCTGTGTATGTAATAATATAGTCAAAAAGCTCCAGAGGTTGTGGGGTGGATATGGGAGTATGAATAAGGACTGCTCTGTCCATCAATATCTACAAGCCTTTCTTGCCCTTTATATCTTCACAAAACCAACACCTTCCTTGGCAGAGCCACCAGTCACAATTTAAACCTGGTGAGTCAGTTAATAGAGATGTCACTATAAGTACATTATTAAAATAATTATGTATAAGTTTACTTTAAAAGGTTTAAATACGAATAATATAACTAAAAAAAATAAATTGGGTGCCATTTTAGAAAATGGTAGAATTTATAAATTTACTAGTTTATTTTTCTATTGGTTGATGGTAAATAAATGATGTAGAAACACTCAAGAATTAAATATTTACATACATTATTTTTAGTGTAATAGTAATCAAACGACATAGGAAGCTATGAGCTCTCAAACATATAAACACACAAACACGTAATTAACATGCAGAGAGAGAGAAGGAAAAACAAAGTTAAAAAAAGAGAAGTAGCAAACATAAGAAGCAAGAAAAGAAACTAAACATTTATGATATGTATAAATGGAAACGGAATGGATACACCTGTTAAAAATGAAAGGACATTATACTGAATTAAAGGCAAACCTAAATTCATTGCAATAAAAAATGCATCTCTAATGGACCTTGTGGTTGTCTTGTTTGCCATCAAATAGTTTCCAGCACCTTCAAATGTGCTTTTCCCTCCACTAGAGGTTGGGAAGTTAAAATCTATGTATGGATTCTCTCTTGTATTGAAATTTCTCATTTGATTTAGGATGTAAAATAGAGGTGCATGTGAGCAGATTTAGATGGTGTAAATGTGCTAGAGGCCACCTTCTTAGCTTTTTTTTTTTTTTTTCCTCTTAGCATGGAGACTTTTTATTCTTCCTACAGCAGCATGTTGTTGTACGTAGAATTCAGAGGCAAGAGCAACAGCACCATCAAAAGGAAGAATAAAATCAAGAAATGTCACTAAAAGTCCACTGGGATTGTTTTAAGTGTGTCATTTTTTTGTGTAAAATCGCAGATCTCCATGCTTACTATGTCGAGGTTTCCTTCTGGTTACTTTTATGCCTCCTGGTGGAGTGTGATAATTGTTCATTATCAATGTTGCACATTTTGTGGACATTTATTTCTGTGCATTTTAGGATGTTTCTTTTTTGGAGAGGTTTTTCTTTTTACTGCATCTTATAATTGGTTGTTCTTGGCTTACAGGAAATATACTGATTTAACTTTAATAAGTAGCCACCTCACTGAAATCTGACTAGGTTATTTTTGTATTGACTTTTTTGTTCCGGTTACGAGGCTTTACAGGAGATTTATTATTTAATCCCCTTATTTAATCCTTCTCATTTAATCCTGTGCAGCAGAAATGGGTTTTTTCTGGATCAAGTTCTCTAGTGTCTGCTCTAGCCCACCTCTCCAAACATCCTTGGCTTTCTCCATCTTACTCTCTAGGCTCCCAGGGCTGTTGGAGCTCCTCCTGTTTGGGAAAATATCAATATTATTATTTTTGTTTTAAAAACCTAACAATTGCTACCTCCCCTTCCTAGATTACTTCCCCGACCAATAATTACAATTCTATGATTTTCTTTATGTCTTCACAAAAACAATACCTTCTCGGGAGACTGGCTGACCCCATGGCCAAGTGGTTAAGTTTGCACACTCCACTTTGGTGGCCAGGGGTTCACAGGTTTGGATCCTGGGTGCAGACCAACATACTGCTCACTGGGCCATGCTGTGGAGGCATCCCACATAGAAGAACTAGAATCACTTACAACTAAGATATGCCACTATGTACTGGGGAGTGGTGGGGTGGGGAGAGGAAGATTGGCAACAGATGTTAGCTCAGGACCAATCTTCCTCACCAAAAAAAAAAAAAAGAGCATACCTTTAAAAAAAAAAACCTTCTCAGAGAAGTCTTGTCACTACAACTCTCCTCCAATACAATTCTATTTCATTATTCTGTTTTATGTTCTGTTAATACTATACCATGTTTCAATCCTTTATGTCAACCTTTCTCCAGATATTTAGTTTTGTGTTTCTTCTATAAATGATGTATAGATTATATGCATTTAATCAGTGTGACTGCTGAAATCTTTAATAATCAATTTAATCCACAATTTTTTATCATGCTTACAGATATATTTATACTTATTTCTAGGAGTTTTTGCTATTTTATTTTCATTTAGTCTGATCTTTGTTCTCTTTTTTTTCATTTTCTAATGTTTCTTTCTGTTTGAGTGATTGAGTTTTCATTGCCTAACGACTATTATCTTTTTGCTTTGAAAATGTCCATTTTACTTTTTATCTTATTTGACATAATAAAAAAATGTGTATGAAAACTATGTTTTCTCTAGACAGATTACCAATACACAGACATACACATACCTACACTTACCTGGGAGACCAAAGGAAATACAATTTATCTTACTTTTACTTTCTATGCTTTCTTCACTTTTTAAACGTTGATTTTTGGGGGAAGTTTATTTCACATTTTATGAGCATATTGCATACCTAAATATATATCAAACGAAATTTAGATATGACTAGTAGGATTATCTGTTTCTTTGCTCAGTATTTTTTCTAATAAACTAGATTATCTCTATCAACCAAAATATTATTTCTCTACTGTAGTGCGTTCTTAAATAACTATTTTAGAAAAGTTATGTGTTTGGCAATGTTTTGGAAGCTTTGTATGTCCTCAAATCCATTTGCATTATTTTGTCACTTAATGCCACATTACATGGATATAGAATTATTAATACTCTACCTATCTTCTAGAATCCAACGTGGTTGATAAATTACCAGATGTGAGTCTAGTTTATGTATAGGTAGATTTTTTGTTCCTCCTCTGAGAACATAATATTTGTGTTTATTAATGTCAATATGATGTGTATATTTTGGAATTTTTAAATATTTGTTCTTATTTACTGGGCCCAGTACCTGCATTATCTTTTGGATATTGAGGACAGGCATCTTTCCTCATCTCAAAAAAAATTAGTTTCTACCATTCTGTCCTGCTAATCTTCTTTATTTAGTGCATCCTGGAGGAGTCATCTGGTGCACCGTGCACGCAGTTGTGCACTAGGGAAGAATAGCACTGGCCGGGGAGAGGAGATTGTGCACAGCTTTCCCACCTCTGTGGTCAGTGGCATCCCACCGGCAACTCGAATTTACCATAGTAGGAGTATGTACTCTATGGAAATTGGAAAACACTGTAAATCATGCACTTTTTTTTTTATATTCTGTTTGGAGAGATGATTAACACACTACTCCCTTCATCTTTGATCATTTTTTAATTTTATGATATATATTTATATATTTTATGTAATATATAATACGTATTATGTACATCTTTACATATGTTTTTTATAAAATACATACTTTTTTCACAGTATAGAAAGCATATGCATATTCTATCTTCCCATTTGGTAAACTATTTTTCAGCTGTGTCTGTTCTACTCTTGAGTTCTATTACTGTCTTTTTCTTCTAGATTTAATAGCTTTTCTTTTAGAGACACATATTTCCCAGTTCTTTTTTATCCTGTCACACTATTTTTGAAACTACCCTGCCATGGTGGTCTAGTGGTTAAGATTCAGTGCTCTCACCATCTTGGTTCTAGTTTGTTTTATGGTCAAGGAACCACATGACCCGTCTGTCGGTTTCCACACTGTGGTGCTATGTGTTGCTGTGATGATGAAAGCTCTGCCACCGGGATCTCAAATACCAGCAGGTATGGTGGGTAGGTTTCAGCGGAGCTTCCAGACTAGACAGACTATGAAGAAGGACCTGGCCACCCACTTCCAAAAATTTGGCCGTGAAAGCCCTATGAATAGCAGCAGAGCATTGTCCTACATGGTGCTGGAAGATGAGAGGCCTGCACAGAAAGACCAAGCTAGCTTCCCTTTTGCTGTAATAGCATTACTAGGAGTCAGAATTGACTTGACTAACAACAACACATTTCTGAAACTATTTTAAAGTTCTTTTTACTTTATTTAGAATCTTTCTGCAATATTTAGTAATTTTCTTTCTTTTACTTTCCTTCCTTCATTCTTTTTTTCCCTTTAGTTTACAGATTCTCCTTGAGGAGTTTGTTTACACTTAAATATGTGAAACATCTTCACAGTATTCTCTTCTTTTATATTTGAGTATCTTTCCTTACCCTACTGCTTGCTGAGACTCCCGCTATCATCTTAAGGCACGAATACAGCTTATCTGCTGAGAATTATGGTGAATCCTTTTCTTTTTTTTCATGCCTTGGATTGAAAAGCTCATCTTGTCACGTATGAGGGATGAGAGACCTCATCTTCAGCATCTCTACAAGTCATCCTGAATGAACCTCTTCAGAATCCCTGTCTTTGTGCCTATGAACTTCAAAGTTCAAAGTGCTTCCATTTCTTTTACATTCTATTCATGCTAGAGTTTGTGCTGGGGGTTCCCTCAATTTTTTTTTTCTGGGATCTTATGCTATGTTTTCTAATTTTTTGAATTCTTCAATATTTCCTATATATAAAGGGTAATATTTCTTGTTTTTTACTATTTTAAAAAAGTACATTTCAGTCATTTCATGGTATTTGGAGAGGTGGTGGAACCACATATGCATTAAATGATTTTCATTGTATAGTTTAAAAACAATTGCAATATTGAATGATTATATAGCAAGGCAAGACTTCCTTTTTCTTGTATGGATAAAGTGGAAAAATGTTTTGGAAAACAAATTTATGTGTCCCTGTTTTTGCCTTACCAGTTGCATTTCTAAAACTAGAAATACATAAAATAAACAGAGAGTACAAATGAGAAATTATGCTCAATGTAGTTATTAATCAAATATAAAAATGTAAACACTAAATCTATCCAACGATAGGGAAACATTTTAATAAATTGTTTATATTTTTGGAGATACTTTTGGATATCTTTGAATATTTTTGGATATATTTTTGGAAGCATTTTAACAAATTATATTTTTAGAGATAATTCAATACATAGAAAAGCTCACAATAATATAAATTTTAAAAGATCATATGGAATCATATATGCACTATATTATAAAGGCAATATAAATATATTATCATAGAAAAAATCTGCATTAAATACAGAAAAATGGTAACAAGATATTTTCAAATGTGTTTCCATTTTCATCCAAGACTAAGTTCTTTTTTTCAGCTTGTTTTCCGTCTGTTTGCTGTTCCTTTTATACTATTTGCTGGTTTCTTTTTGAGGGAAGATATGTCTATCATCTCTTTGTTGTAGAGTATATTGTATTTATCTCTATTTTATTCTAGCTATACTTTTCTCCTGAACTATGTTAGCATTTAATTTGTGCTGTATGGCAATAATTTGATTTTTTTAATAGAATCTCTTTTCCATATTACCTTTAAATGGGTTTTAATTTTGTCTTTGCATGATTTTTTTTGAAGTAGCTCTTTCTACACAAAGTGTGGCTTCCTTGACTTTGTACCTGATTTTCTTTTCATTTTTAGCTGTTTCTTTTATCAAATTGATATTTTGTGTCACAGAGGTCATATTTTATTTAAGTTGATTTATATTCTGACATACGTATATTCTGTCCTGTGTCATTTCTTTAACGTGTAAAGAAGTGATGATTTTATAAATGTGAGGTTTCTTGTAAAGTTTCTTCTCTCCTTGGGTACAGTAAATGAAAGCTTGCATTCCGAAACACGTTCCATTAAGTTCCCAATTCTTCCTTTCATTCGTGGGGAATTCACATAAAATTCTGGAAAACAAATTCAACCAGTATTTTATAACTTTTCTTTCTGTCTCCCATTTTACCTTCAATCTAGTTTTTTTGGAAGTAGACACAGGTCCAAACATTTTCTTTAACCTTTGTAGACTGACAACAACATTATGGTACAAAGATGAGTTTTAGATGATCCTAGTTTTGTTTTATGTCATCATAAGTCTAAATCAGATGAAAGCCCACAGAGATTCTGTGTGAATTTTACTTCCTGTTAGAATGCTTCTTTCTTTCCTTGTGGGAATCATAATGAAAGATGAGAGTAAAATTCAGAATGTGGATTAAATCAATTTTTCTATATTTGCATAATTCCCTTAAAATGCTTGAGATTAACAAATTCATAAAGTTCACTTTGAAGAGAGAAAGGGATAGAGAGAATGACACACAATCTCTCCCACTTTCACTCAAATTCTATACCCTTTAAGGAAAAGGGGAATAAACTTAAATAATACATGGCTTGATCTTCTTGACTAAAGCTTACTTATTTTATTTCTTTATTATTCAAATTAGTTCATAATTTGCATCACAAACATAATCAGAGTATCACAATTTTGAATTATATTTGTATTTTTTATAATAGAAATGAGCTAATATATTGGGACTTGTCCATTCGCTGGTTTAAACTGACATTGTGGAAAAATGGTCATACATTTTGTAGAAGTTTATTATATATATAACACATGTGAAAATGTAGAAATACAGTATGTTTTATGTTCTATGATAACATATAATATGAAACAATTAATTTTGCCCACAGTGTGAGGTGGATGGTGTTTCCAGATAGCTGGAGAGTTCAGGTAACATTTCAGTTAAGCTTTTAGAAAGAAGTAGATATTTGCCAGCTATACCAGTGCTCCAGGGTGAAATAATTTGTGAATGAAAGTCAAAGGCATGGCTAAGGAAAAGCAAAGAGTTTTCTGTAGAAAGAACATAGAGTCTTGGAATTCATGATGAGGATGTTTGGGAATAATGAAACACCATTGTGGCTTGAGAATACTAGCTTCTTATAGAGTTCTTTCTTTTCTACTCTTTATGACACTGTACAAGAAATCAGTACTTAGAACAAATAACCCATGAGCTAAGAATAGCCTGGCAGCTTTTGCCTATGCATGTATCCTTTCTGAACCAAAACCACTTCCCATTGTCAGTGTCCTCAAGGCCCCTTTCACATCTTTGTTTCTCAGAGTGTAGATAACGGGGTTTAAGAGTGGAGTGACTATGGTGTAGAAAAGAGAGACAAACTTTCCTTGGTTTTTGGAGCTGCTTTTGGCTGGCTGAAGGTACATGAAGATGATGGTCCCATAGAAAATGACGACAACAATCAGGTGGGAGGAACAAGTCCCAAAAGCTTTTGAGCGCCCTGCTGCTGATTTGATCCTCAGCACAGCTTGGGTTATAAAGCCATAGGAGGCTAAGATGAGTGACACAGGGATAATTAGAAAGACCACACTGGCCACAAAGAGTTCTACCTCATTGAAAGTTGTGTCCACACAGGCAAGTTTGACGAGCACTGGCACCTCACAGAAAATGTGGTCCAGTTTGCTGTGACCACAAAGAGGGAGCTGCACAGTAAGGGAGCACTGAATCAGGGAGGTGATGAGGCCACTGAGCCATGCTATACTGGCCAGGGATGCAGACAGCTGAGGATGCATAATGGTTGTGTAAAGCAGAGGCTGACAGACAGCAGCATAGCGGTCATAAGCCATAACTGCCAGAAGAATACACTCAGAGGAGCCCAAACCCGTGGCCACATAGAGCTGGGCCACACATCCACCATAGTTCATGGTCTTGTCTCTCTTACCCATGGTAACCAGCAACTGTGGGGCAACACTGGTAGTGAAGCAAATGTCCACACAAGAGAGGTTGCCGAGGAAAAAGTACATTGGTGTGTGGAGTTTGGGGTCCAGGAAAGACACCAAAATGATGGCTGTGTTCCCCAAAAGTTTTAAGATGTAGAAGAGCAAAATTATGACAAAAAGGATCCTCTCTAGCTGGGGCTGATCTGAAAATCCCAGGAGAAGAAATCCCTCTTCAGAGCTATTTTTGCTTTCCTCCATTGCCCTGCAGACTTCAATTCATAATATGATTGATATTCTGGAGAAAGAAAGTGATGAGGTGAACATTGGTAAGCTGTTATTGTTTCCAATGTGATTATTTCCCTTTACTAACATTCAGCCCTGTTGTAAAGACTGACAGCACTTTCCTCAGTGTGCATCCTTTGACAGGAAAGGCTCCTCCTTTGGTTTCCTTGAAGCAGATTTCATTCTTTCTAATGGCAACAGCTCCAGTGCAAACACCAGCACAAAGACCACTTGTTTACATCCGTCATCCAAGCAGCTATCATCTGCCCCTCGTTCTTCCTCAAGCAGAGACATGTCTGTAGATTTAATGATGTTCACTTGTAAGACTCTATCAGAGTGGGTTTGATACTCTGAGTAGAGTCTTCTAACACATATTTTTAAATTAAACAGTGGCAGATAGAGATAGAGTTGGCATTAGGAAAAATAACACAGACATCTGTGGAGAAAATATAGCTTAGAGGTTGGTAGTGATGGTACATCTTAGGCATGGGGAGAAGTCTGAAGTGGTGTGGCAGAGAAGGGAACTGCTGAAGAGGTGATCTTGAGTGGAGAGGATGGAGAGTAAGAGAGAATCAAATTGGCACCAATCTGATGGCCACTCAATGTTTTGGACGCTGGCATTAGCTTCACACAGTTTGAGCTGCTGATGTTTTTAAGTAAACGCCCAGAGAACAATCTTGCACACACATTATTCCATGGTTTCTTTTTCACTTCCCACCTTCTTCTCTTTACTTACCTCTTTTCCAGTTATTTTTCATATTTCTTGATTATTGTAGCTTAACTTACAAGTATTTAGGGATGACAGAGGAGTAGTTTATCTTGGCTTTCTCTTTTATAGACACTCCCACTTAAATGAAACTCAAGTATCAAAATATTAACTTTTGAAACAGTTTAATGCTGCTTATAGTCACCCAATTATTTATTATTTCCATTTTAAAATTTACTTTGAATACATTAAATTTTAGTATATAGTGTTTGAAAAATAAAAAACATACACAAATTTAAAAAATAACATTTACTTCTATATCCTCATCCAAGTATGCTCACTCCTAACTGCTTAGTGCACTAAGAGAAGCAACTTAGCGATGTTAAACAATCTACTTTCATCTCTGTATTCCTCACTTATCATCTCTACTTTAGCAATAATTCATGTGCCTACATTTATAATGGGTAAAAATATTAAGCTGGTGATCATCAAATTATAATATAATTTCTTAAAATAACCAAATATATATTTTTTAATTTTGATATCTTATCACACACTTGTAAACTTACTATATACACCAAAACTTGCTTTTTAGTATTATCCTATATGAAAAGCTAAAAAATTACCTTATTTTCCAAGACTGCACACATTTCTATCATGTTACAAACGTTACTTAATTGTTTCACTATATGTCATTAAAGTTGTTTACAGTTTATTACTATAAGGGATAAAATTACAAAAAAATGCATGCATTTACCTATATTTTGTTTTATTTAATTTAAATATTCCCAGAAATAGAATTAGCTGCTAAAATATATGAAAATGTATACTGTTTGCAAACATTACAGTTGTAGTACAATAAGTGCTCCTTCCTGGTGTGTTTGAATGCTACTCATTTTAACTTATCATGAGCAAATTAAATTTTATTATTTTTAGCCCCTAATATAATTTGTGAAATCATTGTTTTAATATTTATTTTAAGTTGAAGTTATTTGTTATTTGCATTTATTAAATTTTTCTTTACTTATTCTTATATTTTGCCTATTTTTCAATTGATATATTTGCATATTAAATTGATCCATTTATGAGCAAAGCCAGTGGCCTCTTCTTTTATTTTTATGCAAATATTTTATTTCAAGATATCATAACCAATATTCAAAAACTACTATCAAAGTGTAATTGCCTAACATCAAACCAAAATAAGATGCAGAATGTGTAAAATGAAATATATGTATATATTAGTATATATCTATAATTGTGTGTGTATATAAAATAACATTAAATCTACTTCAAAATAAATGAAAAAAATACTTAAAACAGAAGACTTACACATACTCAGCATACATGGTCAATGGACATCAGGACCAATGTATTTGCTACATGTCATAATCCACAGCAAAAATATATATTTCCTTGCAAAGGAGCAAGTCACAGAACACAAAGTGAAATCTACTCTAGCTTTGCTACTGCCAAGAGAAAATAAAAAATAAAATGATATTTTGGTTGTATTTATATTCATTAATAAAATGAAGATGATGAAATGTTAAACGTATATAGGCATATGGCTGTGATTTATTTGGCAGGGCCACTGACTGAGGTCCCATATATGATGAGGCCTCAAGCTATGACCCACATTCAGCTGAGACTGCAGGCTGGGATATGTGTTGAGTAAGGTCGCTGTCTCCTTTCTACAGTCATGTGGATTCACAGGCTTGGCTCAATGGATGAACTGGACCTAACTGATCATGGTGCCCAGTCTACAACTTTGTTCAGATATGGAGTCCAATCTATAGCCTCACTGAAAATAGAGTCCAGCCAGTGGCTGGAGAGTACCTCCTTGCCAGGAACCCAACCAAGGTTGACTGTAGAGCCCAGGCTGTGAATCCGTACAATAACAGGATTTAGTCAGCAGCATTGCCTCATCATAGAGCTCAGCCTGTAGCCTCATCCATTTGCAGAATCTAACTAGTGGCACTCCCTGGCTAGTGATCACAGCAGGAATCCCCGCCTGGCCAGGAGACCCAGTCAGTGGCCCCACATAAAAGCAAAGTTCAGCCAGCTGCTATGCCCTACTGCCAAGACCACTCAGAGAAGCCATTAGACTATAGAGTAAAGCCAGTGGCCCCACCCATACAGGGAGCCCAGACAGAGACCCCACCTGATCAAGGAGCCCAGCCAGTTGGACTGCCCTAGCGGAGCTCAGGCAGAGGTCCTACCTGATTGTAAAGTCCTGGCTCTAGTCTTGCACAACCAGAGACTTGGCAGAATTTCCCACCTCCTCATACATACTACAGGGTAGCATGGCTAAATACCAGATTTGAATGACTGATAAAATCTTTCTTTGTCAAAGTGGGCCTGTCAAGAATGGAAAAGATGATCACTTCCTCAAATGTGCAGAAACCAACATGAGGATACAAAGATCATGAAGACAATGGCAAACATGACACCACCAATGGAAACTAATAAAACTCCAATAACTGACTGTAAAGGAAGGGATATCTATGAACTGACTGACAAAGAACTAAGAATCATTCCTTTAAATAAGCTCAGAGAACTATAAGAAAACCCAGATAGACAACTAAATGAAATCAGGAAAAGAGTACATGAATGAAATGACATGTTCAGCAAAGAAAAACACACATAAAAATGCAAAGAAATCCTATAACTGTAGAATTCAATGGTTGACAGAAAATTCAATGGCAGGTTTCAACAACAAATTTGATCAAGAAGAAGAATGAATCAGTGAATTCAAAACCAAGTCATTTAAAATTATCCATTTATGGAAGTTAAAAGAAAAAAGAAGGATAAAGTGTGAACAAAACTCTACAGAATTTATATAACTCCATCAAGATACAGAATAGGAACATTACGGGAGTGTGAGAAGGGGGATAGAAAAAGTTTATCTAAGGAAAGAATAACTAAAAACTCCTAAATTTGAGTAGAGATATGGACATCCAAGTACATGAAGCTCAAAGATTCCCAGATTCACGAAAAAAGGGCTTCACTGAGACACAATGTAATCAAAATGTGAAAAGACAAAGATAAAATTTTGAAAGCAACAAGAGAAAAAAGAGACTCATCATATATAGGGGAACTCCCATAAGGGAATCAGTAGATTTTTCAGGGACCTTGCAGGTCAGGGAAGAATGGGAGGATACAGTCAATGTACTGAAAGAAACTCAACCAAGAATATTCAACCTGGTAAACTGTCCTTCAGAAATGAAGGAGAGATAAAAACACTCCTCCCCTCCTCCCAAAAAATGAAGGGAGTCCATTAGCATTAAAAATACACTACAAGAAAGGCTAACGAGAGTTCTTCAAGTCAAAATGAAAGGATGATAATTAACAACATAAAAGTATATGAACACATAAGGTCACTGGTAAAGGTAAATATATAGTGAAATTCAGAATTCTCTAATATTGTAATGGTGGTGTATAAGACACTTTTAACTTTAGTACAGAGTTAAACCATAAAGATATTAAACTAACTATAACTGTGATAATTTGATAATGGATACACAGTTTAGAAGATGTAAATTGTAACAATGATAACATCTAATGTGAGAGGGGAGAAGTAAAATTATAGACTTTTTGTATTTGATCAAAGTCAAATTGGAATCAGCTTAAAAGAGGACGTTACATCTATAAGATGTTTGATGTAAGTCTCATGACAATCAGAAAGGAAAAGTCCTTAGTAGACAAAAAAACATAAAGAGAAAAGAATTAAAGCATGTCACCACAAAAAGTGATAGAATAAAAATAAGACAGTAAGAGAGGAAGAAAGGAAGATGGGAAATACAAAACAATAAGAAAATTAAAAATGGCAATAGTAAGTCCTTACATATCAATAATAACATTAAACATAAGTTGACTAACTTCTCTTATCAAAGACATACAGGGCTGAATGGATAAGTGAAGAGCATAAAGCTGTATGCTGCCACATGAGACTCGCTTCAGCTTTAAGGACAGACACAGGCTGAGAGTGAAGGCATGGAAAAAGGTATTCCATGCAAATGATAACCAAAAGACGGCAGAGTGGCTACATTTATATCAGATAATATTGATTTATTTCAACAACTCACAAGAGATAATGAAGATCACTGTATAATAATAAACGGCATCAATTCAAGAGGATGAGTTGACAATAATTCTGTAAACATATACGACCCCACATTGGAGCAGCTATAAATATTAGGCAAATACTAGCAGATCTGAAGAGAGTAACATAACACTACAATAATACTACAGAACATCAACACCCCACTTTCAACAATAGATGGATCTTCCAGACAGAAAATGAGTAAGGAAACATTGGATTTAAGCTATACTTTAGGGCAAATGGACCTAACAGCAGACACATACAGGACATTCTATCCAATTGCAGCAGTACGTTCATTTCTTCTCAAGTGTACACAGAAAATTCTCCATGATAGATAATACAGCAGGCCACAAAAAAGTCTTAATAAAATCAGCAAAAGTGAAATAATGTAGGGTATGAATTCTGATCACAATAAAATAAATCTAGAATTCAATAACAGAAAGAAAATTGGAAAATTTACATACACGTGGGAATTAAACATTGCATTCCTGAACAACTGATTGGCCAAAGGAAAAATAAAAAGAGAAATAAAAAACTCTTGAGACAAATGAAAATGGAAACACAACACACCAATATGTATGGAATTCAGCAAAAGGATTTTTAAGAGGAAAGCCGTTGATTTGAATGAGAGGAAGAGGTCAAACAAGAGTGTTAGGCCTCAGATACTGAACGCTAGAATGACAACCAAAAAAAGTTGTGGTGTGAGTGTTACACTTAAGATGAAACTGTCCACATAGGAAATATTTGTAGGTTCTAGTTGAAAAGAGATATGGTAATAACACATTTCCCAATATTGGTCAGAAATTTAAATTTAAAGGTAAATTAATTTTCTCAAGTGACTAAACTTCATGTGGTTAATTTACTTAAACTTCCAAACAACCATTTTGAGGAATATACAGTACGTATTTCTTTATATTATTACAAATGTGATGTAGGCGCAGGCCTGGTGGTGTAGTGGTTAAGTTCGTGTGCTCCACTTCGGTGGCCTGGGGTTCTCAGGTTCAGATGCGGGGTGCAGACCTACACACTGCTCATCAAGCCACACCGTGGCAGTGCCCCACATAAAATAGAGGAAGATTGGCAAAGATGTTAGCTCAGGGCCAATCTTCCTCACCAACATTTTTTTTAAAAAAGCATTTTCAAAAAGTCCATCCTGTGCCAGGTACCGAGCCCAACCTGGGAGATGCCTAATCAAAATTACGTAAGACAAGAATGAAGCTTTAAATATTTTGCTACAACTAATAATTATATGAATAATGTCAAAGCTTTCTTTATAGTATAATAAGATTAGGCACAAAAGGAGCGGTTTTAGTATTGTGTTTCCTCTGATTTGTAGAGAATATTCATATCCAGTAAAATTAATCAATTGGTATAAAATCATGCCAGTTTCTGATATTCTTTATGTTTACCAAAGTCTGCTCCTTAAAAGCAAGTGATCATTGTGGTGCAATCTATTTGATGTAATACTACCTCATCATATTATTTGGAGGAAATTTGGAAGAGAAAATTACATTTTAATGCTTCAAAACCTACATGGTCATGAACATGGCTTGACTTGCATTGGAGATGGGTTGAGTTTAGGGATATATTTAAATTCCGCTATAATCTCTGGCAGTAATCAATCACCAAGTTTACCTCTAGATCTCGATACAACTTGTTCTTTCTAATGCAGGATTCTGTAATTTCTTCTTTAAACAATTACGAGTCACATAAATTCACATATTTTGGAATACCTGATATTGCGGGTGATCCCAGCATCTTCATAGATGATCCCTTTGGTTTTAGTACTTTGGTGTGATGCCATTTATAAATATTGGATAACACAGATGGGAAAAAATGAAGTTGCTAGGGAAAATAATGTAAAAGTGACGCTAGAGGGAGAAAAGGGAGCAGATTCACTCTTAGTAACATGCAAGAGTTTGGATTCTTGGCCACTTTCTCTATATAATTGCTTATTTGGGGATTAGGAGAGTAAAATCCACGGAGTAACCATAAACTCTACATTTTGAATCTAAAACAGTGAGTAAATCTGAAAGGAAATGGAGGAGAACAGGGTCTCCTCATGCAGACAACACACCTAGGTTTAGGGTGGCTCTTGTTTATACTGGTAACACCACCGGGACTGTGATCCCAACCCAGCAATTAGACTGGGAGAGATTCAGTGGAGATTTAGGGTCCAGAGATCACTTCTTCTGGGAAAAAATCTCACTATCCAATTGATCTGAATACTCACAATAGAATTCTAATGGACAGAACATATACAATTACAGTTATGTACGTGGATTTATTTTTTAGTGTTTAACAAAAAATAACTACATCTATTAATTTTTCCAACAAAATTTTGAAATTTGAAATTAAAAACTGAAATTTATTTATTAAAGAATAAAATATAAACAAAGAGTGGCACTTGGAATAAAATAAGGAAAATAAAGTTTAGATGAAGGAAAATATATTTCAAAAAAATCATATTAAGTCAGGATTTTAAAAGGGATGCTATTTATTTTGTCTGGGACTACGATATTTGCTTATTTTCTCTAAGTAGGTGAAAGACTTTTAGAAGTCTTTTTAAATATGGAATTAATGTAACTTTATAGAATAACTAGGTACAAATCATAGTCATGATTTCTGTGAGAATTCTAAATTTAAAAAAATAATCAGATGTATGGAGACTTTCTTGAAATGAGGATGAGCAATCATAGAGTTCTTTTTTATAGAATATTTTATTACAGTGATAAAATATATATAACATAAGATTTACCATTTTAACCACTTTTAATTGTACAGTTCAGTGGCATTAACTACACTCATATTGTTGTGCCACCATCACCACCATCCATCTCCAGACTTCATTTCTTCTGGCAAACTGAAATCACACCCACTAAACATTAGCACCCCATTACCCTCTCCTCCCGATCCCTAGCAACCACCATTTTACTTCCTGTTTCTATGAATTTAGCTGCTTTAAGTACCTCGTATAAGTGGGGTTATACAGTATGAGTCCCTTTGTGACTGCCTTGTCTCACTTAGCAAAATGTCCTCAAAGTTCATCATGCTGTAGCATGCATCCACCAAGCGCTTCTTACTTCTCATGTCAGAAGAAAGCCTTAGCCTTCATAACAGACGTGCAGAGCTAGACAACTTTCACCAGTGAGGGCCTTCTGAATGAGAGGGCCAAATACAAGGTGTCGTGTTTATGAAAACAGGAGCCTGATATGCTAGCAGGATCCAGAAAGACTGACAAAAAGAGCATGACACAAAGCTATGCAAGGCTCCCTTCTCACTGGGGCACCCTTGAAGTCCTCAATGCTGCCCCTCAGCAAATAGTGTGCCTCAGGCCACCTGGCATATCTGTAAAGTATGTTACAATAGGATTTCGCTGATGGTTCACTTTTTATATTTAATGTCTATTATCATAAAGCTTCAGAGAAATTAATGTAAATAAAAATGACTGGCCCAGAATGGCACTATGAGTAAATGTCAAATCAATGGCTACATTTAAGGAAATTTTACTGTCTCAATGATAGTACTAAATTGCAAGATAAAAATAGAACTTGCTCCATAAAATACAGCATTTACTATATATTTTGTAGCACATTTTTTACCTTGTCTCTGAACTTTATTTTCTTCAAGTTTTATTGAGATATAATTGGCATATAACATTGTGTAAATTTAAGGTGGGAAATGTAATGATTTGATATGTGTGCATATTGCAAAATTATTACCACAAGAGGGTTAGTTAACATCTCCATCACCTCACATATTTCTTATTTTTTGTGTTTGGTAAGAACATTTAAGATCTACTCTCTTAGCAACTTTCAGGTATATAATACAGCATTGTCAACTATAGTCACGATGCTATACATCACCCCCAGAACTTATTAATCTTATCACTGGAAGTTTGTAAACTTTTACAAATATCTCCCCGTTTCCCCCACCTGCATCCCATGGTAATCACTATTTACTCTGTTTCTATGAATTCAGCCTTTTTAGATTCCACATATAAGTGATATCATATAGTAGTTGTCTTTCTCTGTCTGACATTTCACTTAGCATGATGCTGCCAAGGTCCATCCATGTTGTCACAAATTGCAGAATTTCCTTATATCTCATGGCTGAGTAGTAATCCATTGTATATACTTATACCATATCTTTTTTATTCATATATCAATGGGCACTTAGGTTGTTTCATATCTTGACTATTGTGAATAATGTTGCGATAAATATAATAGTGCAGATATCTCTTGGATATATGATTTTTGTTTACTTTGGATGTATACCCAGAAGTGGGATTATTGGATCATATACTAATTCTATTTTTAATTTTTCGAGGAATCTCTATACTATTTTCCATAATTTCTCCACCAATTGAGATTCCCCCCAACAGTACACAAGGGTTCCCTTTTCTACACATCCTTGCCATGTCTTGTGATCTCTTGTCTTCTTGACGATAGCCATTCTAACAGATGTTGAGGTGCTGTTGTTTTAACTTGCATTTCCCTGCTATTGGTGATGGAGAGCACCTTTTCATGTACCTATTGCTGTTTGTATGTCTTCTTTGGAATAATGTCGATTCAATTCTCTGCCCGTTTTTTAAATTAGATTATTTATTTATTTATTATTGAGTTCTATGAGTTCTTTATATATTTTGGATATTAACCCCATGTCAGATATATGATTTTTAAATATTTTCTCCCATTTCATAGATTGCCTTTTTATTTTGTTGATCATTACCTATGTTGTGCAAAAGTGATTTTAATTTGATGTACTCCCACTTGTTTATTTTTGCTTTTGTTGCCTTTGCTTTTGGTGTCACATCCAAAAATCAATGGCAAGACTGATGTTAAGGAGCTTATCCCCTATATTTTCTTTTAGGAGCTTTATGGCTTCAAGTCTTATGTTCAACTCTTTAACCCATTTTGAGTTGATTTTTGTGCATGGTTTAAGATAGTGGTCTATTTTTATTAATTTCCATGTGACTGTCCAGTTTTTCCAAATCCATTTATGGAAGAGACTGTTCTTTTCCTATTGTATATTCTTGGCTCTTTTGCCATAAATTTATTCAACAAATATTTCTGGGATTTCTATTTTGTTCCATTAATCTACAACTGTTTTTATGCCATGACTATATTGTTTCGATTACTATAGCTTTGTAATATATTTTGAAATCAGAAAGAGTGATGCCTCCAGTTTTTTTCTTCTTTCTTAAGATTGCTGTAGCTACTTAGGGTCTTTCCTGGTTACATACATGTTTTAGGATTGTTTTTCTATTTCTTGGAAAAAAGCCATTGGACTTTGGTAGGGATTGGATTTAATCTATATAGTTCTTGGTAGTATGGACATTTTAAAAATATTGATTCTTCCAATCTGTGGGCATGGAATATCATTCCATTTATTTGTGTCTTCTTTAATTTATTTTATCATTGTCTTATAATTTTCAGTATATACATATCTTTCAGCTCATTTGTTCAATTTATAGCTATTTTATTATTTTTGATGCTATCATAAGTGGGACTGTTTTCCTAACTTGTCTTTCTAATAGTTGACTGTGTATATGAACACAACTGATTTGTGTATATTGATTTTATATACTGAAAATTTACATAACTTGTTTGGTAATTCTGTTTTTTGGGAGGGCTGGTTTTAGGGTCTTCTCTATATAGTATCATGTCATCTGCAAATAGAGAAAATTTTATTTATTCCTTTCTGTTTAGGATGTATTTTATTTATTTTTTATTGCCTAATTTCTCTGGCTAGGACTTTCAATACTGTGTTGAATAAAGCTGTTGAGAGTGGGTATCCTTCTCTTGTTCCTGATGTTAGAACAAAAGCTTCAAGCCTTTCACCATTGAGTACGATATTAGCTGGTGGCTTGTCATATCTGGCCTATATTATGTTGAAGCATGTTCTCTTTATACCCAGTTTGTTGAAAATTTTTATTATGAGAAGAATTTGAATTTTGTCAAATGCTTTTTCTGTGTCTATTAGATAATCATGTGATTTTTATCTTGCATTCTATTAATGTGGCGTATCACAATTGTTGATTTGCATGCGTCTAACCATTCTTGTCTCCCAGGGATAAATCCCAATTCATCATGGTGACTATTATTTTTAATGTGCTGTTGAAATTGGTTCACTAATATTTTATTGAGAATTTTTGTATCTCTATTTATCAGGAATATTTATCTATAGTTTTCTTGTAATGTTTTCATCTAGTTTTGGTATAATTCAGATGTTGCTGTTGTCAAATAATTTTGGAATTGTACCATTCTATTCTGTTTCTGGAAGAGTTTGAGAAGGATTAATATTAATTCTTCTTTAAATATTTGGGAGAATTCACCAGTGAAGCAATATGGTCCTGGACTTTTTGTTCGTTGAGAAGTTTTGATTACTGATTCAATACCTTACTTATAATTGGCCTGTTCAGATTTTCTATTTCTCCATTATTCAGTCTTGGTAGGTTGTATGTTTCTAGGAATTTATCCATTTCTTCCAGGTTCTTCAATGTTTTGGTGTATTATTATTCATAGTAGTTTCTTGTGATCCTTTTTATTTGTGTGGTATCAGTTGTAATATCTCCTTTTTCATTGATAAGTTTATTTATTTGATTCATATATCCTTTTTTGCTTGGTTGTTCCAGCTAATGGATTATCTATTTCAATTACATTTTTAAAAACTAGCTCTTAGTTTCATTGATCTTTCAAAAGATTTTTAAAAACTTCCCCTGAGAATACCTTATTTGACGCAATGATTGTTAAGGAGTATGTAGTTCAATTATCATATATTTGTGAATATTCCAGTTTTTCTCCTATTAATTATTTCTAGTTTTATACCATGTGGTCAGAAATGATACTTGGCACAATTTCAGTCTTCCAAACTTCCTAAAATGTATTTTGTGAACTAAAATATGATTTATCCTGGCAATTTTCCTTGTGCACTTGACAAGAATGCATATTCTGCTGCTGTTGGATGGCATGTTCTGTATATGTCTAGAGGGTCTTTTTGCTTAAAGGATAGCTCATGTCCAATGTCCCCTTATAGATATCTGTCTGGATGATCTACCAATTGTTGAAAGTGTGATTTTGAATTCCCTACTATTATTTTTATCTATTTTTCCTTCAGATCTCTTTGTAGTTCTTAATATATTTTAGTGGTCAGATTTAGTGCATATATATTTATGACTATTTTATCCCCTTTATAAACTGATCTCTTTATCATTATATAATGCCCTTCTTTGTCTCTTTTCACAGTTTTTTGTTGAAAGCCTACATTGTCCAATAAAAGTTTGCTACCTCTGCTCTCTTTTGGTTATCACTTCCGTGGAATATCTTCTTCCTTCCCTTCACTCTGCACCTTGTGTGTTTTACTAATAAAGTCTTATAAAGACTTACTAAAAATGTCTTATAAATTGCTTTCTTGCTGTTTTGTAGTCACTTTACTCCTTTCCTTGTCTCTTGCTGTCTTCCTTGTGAATTGATGATTTTCTATAGTAGTTTGATTTCTTTCTCCTTCCTTTTTTTGTAACTACTGTAGGTTTTTACTTCGTGGTTACTAAGGAGCTTACAGAAAATACTTATAAGTTTCTATTTTACACTAACTTCATTCACTTACAAAAACGCTACCCTTTTACTCCTCCCTCTCTTATGTTTTTGGTTTCACAATTTCTTTCTTTTTATATTGCAAATTCATGAACACATTATTATAGCAATAGTATTTTTACTAAATTTTTTAAGCTTTTATTCTATAATTAAGTGGTTAACACAACACCATATTAGAGCATCAGCACATTTGAGCATTCTTATTTTGACTATATTTTTACCTTTAGCAATGTGTTGTGTATTTTCACGTTTTTATGTTACTAATCAATGTCTTCTCATTTTTGCTTGAGGAATTCTCCCCAGCCTTTTTTTCTAAGGCAATTCTAGTGGTGTTGAACTCCCTTAGCCTTTGTTTGTTATGGAAACTCTTTAACTTGCTTTCATTTCTGAAGGTGGATTTTTCTAGACAAAGTATTCTTAGTTGGCAGTTTTCTTTTTTTCAGCGTTTTTAATCTACCATCCTTTTCTCTCCTGATCTGCAAGGTCTCTGCTGAGAAATCTGCTGATGGCCTCATGGAGTTTCCCTTCTGTGAGAGTTGTTTTTTTTTTCTATAAATGCTTTTAAAATTCTCTCTTTGTCTTTTATTTTAGACAGTTTATAAATGTGTCTGGAGAAGATCACTTTGGATTTAAGTTTTGGTGTAACCAATTAACTACATCAACTTGGGTGTCTAAATCTCTGCCTAGATTTTGGAATTTTTCGTCGCTTTTTCCTTTAAAAAGCTTTCTGTCATCTTCTCCTTCTCTTCTCTTACTGGAACTCCAATGATTTTCAAATGTTTGTTTTAATGATATCTCATAATTTTTGTTGTCTTTCTTCATTGTTTTTTTCTTTTTTCTCTTCTGACTGGATAATTCCAAATTTCTTGTCTTCTGCTACACAGATTCTTTCTTCTTCTTGATTTATTCTCATGTTGATGCTCTCTAGTGCATTTTTACTGCAATCTTTGTATTTTTAGCTCTAGAATTTCATTTTTTTAAATTTTTATGACTTTTATCCATTGGCTAAACTTCTTATTTTGTGTATGGTTTTCCTGATTATTGAATCTTTTGTGTGTTTTCTTGCAGTTCATTAGACTTCCTTACAACAGCTATTTTTTTTTTTTTCAGGAAGATTAGCCCTGAGCTAACTACTGCCAATCCTCCTCTTTTTGCTGAGGAAGACTGGCCCTGAGCTAACATCCATGCCCATCTTCTTCTACTTTATAAGTGGGGCACCTGCCACAGCATGGCTTTTGCCAAGCGGTGCCATGTCCGCACCTGGGATCCGAACCGGCAAATCCTGGGCCACCAAGAAGCAGAATGCGTGAATTTAACTGCTGCGCCACAAGGCTGACCCCACAACAGCTATTTTGACTTCTTTGTTGGGTATGTCACAGTTTTCCATATCTTTGGATTTGGCTTCTGGAAAATCATTGTGTTCTTTCGGTGGTGTCATCTTTCCTTGATTTTTCTTTTTCCTTGAAGTCTTGTATTTCTTTGTTTGCATAGGAATTAAAAGCAATCTCCTCCAGTCTTTACCGACTTGGAGAGGGAAATACCTTCTGTTTTCCCTGCTAGTGATTCTGATGCATTCTAGACTTTTCCTATTAGTCATTGGTTCTACACTTCTTGCTCCAACTTGTGGCAAATTTCTTAAGCTTGTATGCCTCCTCTGAATCCTGCAAATCCAGGCCAGGTGCTGACAGCCTCTCTTAGGCTTTCCCTAGGGTGGTGCTGAATGCTTGAATTTGTGCTTTCTCCCAAGCCTAGAGAACTGAGGAGGCTTTCTATGTGTATTCACTAGGCATCTGCAAAAGCTCACTCTCAGCACTGTTGGGAGTGCTCACAAGGAGCCAGCCATAGGGTCGGAGTATGTGTCAGTGAAGCATGTGGAGCCCTGGGGTGCCTGTGGGCCATTTGGGGAAATCCAATGTGACACATCTACAGTGGTAAATAGGTGGGCCTCCCAATGGATCTGAGATGCAGTCAGTGGGATCAGTGCATCCCTTTGATACATTCCATCCTGAGCCCTGTCTGCTGTTTTCCCAGCTGCTCACCACCCCCCAGTCATGCAGATCATGCTTCAGTAGTCTGGGTGGGATGAGAGAGAAATGCATTAGTTTGGAAGCATCTTACATAGCTGGAGAAGTCAGCTGCCCACTCACATATTCTCACTTCCTCTTGCACGAGAAATTATGAGCCAAGAAGTGTTCTCTTGGCACTGAACTATGCTGCTTTGGGGCAGGTCGATGTGAATAGAGTTAATCTTACTCTTTTCCATGCATACAATCATGTTTTTTCTTTCTTTTTTTTTTTCGCTTCAACAGTGTGCTTGAACTTTTGTGCTGGATTCTTGTACTTACAACAAGGTTCTCTTATCTGTAGATTATTGCCTAAATAGGTGTTCTCCAGGGGCTCCTGGTTGGTGGTCAAGATGGACTTGAGCTGGTTCAGTGTCCACCACGAGAAGCAGGGTTTGTATGCCTGTTATCTGACACATAGGTGGGTGAGAGTCCTCTTGGGTCCCTTGACATATGGTGCTGGTGACAGAACCAAAGATAAACATGGCTGTAGCCAAGTCCTCAGGGGCTTGGAGTTGTTTCTGGATCTCCAGCCGGGAACACAGAAAGTGAGCCAGGTGCCTAGTTGCAGGCCTGTCTTCTCAAAGTGGTTCTTCTCAGTTTTGGGGTCCACCAGGCTTAAAATTTCATACCTGGATCCCAAAGCTGCTACAAAGGCACCTTTGTCCATTGATGGATTCTAAATTATTGTTGTTAAGGTAAGGGGTATGAGAAAGGGAAACTTTTTCAGCCATCTTGCTTGATTCTCACGTGGAGTTATTGATCTAGGTATTAGTTTAGATTCAAATCATCTAAATTAGGATCTTCACCTTAAACAGGAGGAACTAGAGCTCAGAGAAGCTGTGTAGGTTAAAAAAGGTCATAGCTCACAAGAGAGACAGGAGTAGAGCTTACACTTCAACTCAGAGACACAAATTCTTATGTCTAAGTTATATAGACCTAAAGAGACAGAAAAGCCAATTAGCAAGCAGAATATCACACAAATGAGTGGTATAGGTAAGACAAAAAATTCTCATATGAGAAAGAGGTTCAGTATAACTGAAAATACAGGTACAGTTTTATTTAATGAAATAGAGAAGGATTGTCTTATTCATTGACCTTTATCCAAAACATATATTCAACTTATTTTCAAATTTTCATTAACACAGATGAATGCTGAAATGCCACAATCACAGTTAAATAACAAGAACTGTGTTTGGGCAAGGCAATAAATTGAATTATTGTTTCTTAAGTAAATGACCAATGGTTGGAAATGACCAATATTAAATATTTTCCAGTAGTATGTTCCAAATACCAGTATATTAAGCTAAGTTTAATGGACTAACTACCATCTGACAAGTACAGAGAGAGTCAACATCACCGTCTCTAAATTCATAGGATTTACCATGTGATGAAAAAATTCATATTAGTTGAATAATAGCATAGTTTATTAATAAAATTTTGATTAATTTTCAAAGGATACAAATAGCTATTGTATCAAATAATAGGGAGATCTAACACAGTATTTGGCATAAGGCAACTTTCTTTATGGAATAGATGTTTAAGATTGAAATAGAGGATTAACCTGAGCTGTCCAGGAGAGGAGTTGAGGGAAGATTTCTGGAGACCATGAGGGCATTTATGTTGAGTACATGTAGGTTTGGGTTCTAAAGAAATATCAAAGCAAGAGAAACTCCACAAGGAAAGCATGTATAAAAATGTACAATTTATAGATCTCTCCCAATTAGCTGATATGTTCTGGAAAGTCAGAGAATCATAATTATCAAGAAAAGGAAGAAAAATTAAAAATAACATGCTCATCCTTTATCTAAAGCAATATTAAGGTTATTGTATTAATTGATATCATAATATTATACCTCTCAACTCTGTTGAACCTAGTCATGGCTATGTGAAGTGTCTTGGCCCATGGAGAAGAAGCAGGATTAGTATGCAGACCTTCCAAGAAGAAGAATGAGAGCCATCCTGTAGTTCAGTATTCTTTTTTTCCTCTCTCTACCTACAACCAACAACATTCTGGAGAAAAGTTCTTCCTAAAATATAGATGATATGGAAAAGAGCCAGAACTAACTTGCAGTGGACATGAACTGTGAGCAAGAAGTCAACATTTGCTTTTATAAACTTCTACAGTTTTGACAATGCTTTCTTTTAACGTATCATAGCTACACATATTTTAATTGATATAAATGATACAAATTTCATCATTTTCCTAGCCCAAGCCCTACTCTCAAGATGCATTGCTTCTCTTAATAATAACAATGTCTGCAATTTGTAGTTTTAGGAAAACAAAAGGACCAATAGAAAAAAAAACGGCTTTTGTTGATTACATATGTACCTTAGTTTATGCCATTGGTGTCACTCATGTAAATGTATTTAAATTTAATCTTACAATATTCTATCCCAAAATACTCCATTCTAGTCTAGTTCAACTTAAACTACTAGACTACAATCTATTAAACAGACCTTGAGTAGATGGTTACATAGTTATTTACACTTATACTAGTGGAAGAGAAAAATTGAAATAAGCATTAAATGAAATATGAATTTTAAAACTTTGCAATGCAAAAGAATTATTGTATGAGAGATTCTTTGTAAAGTATAGTGTAAACAAAAGCCATATCAAATTATCCATATACATTTCCTTGAAAGACCAACCAATTACAATGCAACTGATTCATTACATTATGCTTCTCTTACCTGATTTATTAGCAGATAAGTGGAATTTGGAAAGAAGAACCCTAACATAAGTGGGCTTAGAGAAAAAGGATAAAAAGCAAAGATTGAAAGCATGCTATGGGTGAGTTTGAATATTTTTTGAAAGAAGAATTTGCATGGGAGTGTTGGAAATCTAATTGTATATCCAAAGAGTATATGAGTGAGCAATTGTACAGTTATATGAATAACATTTGAAGTGGCATGGGGTTCGGGGTTTGGAGAGAGATAAATTACCTAGGATTAAGAAGAAATATAACAATTTTAACAGTTAATCTTGGTGATTTAGTATAACAATGGATGAGCAAAAAGAACACAATTGGTTTATATTTGTTTGAAAAGACTTCACTGTGTTGAGAAGATAATATAGGATAGTGAAAGAAACATTAATAAGACAGTGTTTAAGATACTGTAATAATCAAGATAAAAACAGGCTTGTCTTTACTAAGGAGAGAAGGACTGAAGCTGACGAGAAAGGATCAAATTTCAGTACAATTTGAGCTGATAAGACTTGCTGATGGGTGGAATTTATACAAAGAAAAGAGTCAAAATTAACTTCAACAGTTTTTCCTTTGAAATTTCTGAGATAAGAAAACTATTTGAGAAGCACAAAATAATCTTTCTGGAGGGATGGAGAGATGAGAATATTGTTTTGCACTATTTGGCTTTAGAAAATGTTCAGACTTCTAAGTGTCAATACCAAGTAGGTACTAGTATGTATGAGTCAAATTTAGGGATGAACTCTGAACTAGAGATATTTACAACTGAGAATTACCTGTCTATAGAGGCTAGGTAAAGCAATGTGAGTGAATAAAAGAGAAGAGAAGAAAAGAGAATATTCCCATTCTGAAAAGGATTTTTCATTAAAGGGTGAAAACATGGTAGTACAGAGAGAGAAAGGAGTATTGCTGAAGTGAGATCCTTGCTGTTAAGACTGAAACTGTATCTAGTGCACAAGAGTAGGGTTGTGGCTCTGACAAAAGTGCAGACAGTTCCTTTATTGTAAAAAGAGAATAGATAGAACACATAGGCACAGATGCAAATGGTGGGTACTAGGAAATCTGAACATCTCTTCTTGAGAGAACTTCAAACATTTCTCAGACAAGTAGGATTAAGGTCAATAGCTCACAATGAAGATGGAGAAAATTGTTTTGAACGTTTGAGAAGAGGTAATTCAGTATGAAAAGTCATTTAAAATACAGGAACAGGAAATGGACCTGAGAACGTAGTATGATTCCTGGGGAGTGTGGAAGGCACTCCTGATGTTAGCGAGCACAATTATACAGGGAAACAGTAGCCAACATTGTATTTTTTCCTCCAACAGTAAGATCTATAGGTGCTGGTATGGAGTGTGTTAAGAGCTGTGTTTAACCAGTCTGTGATTCAGAAAAGCAAATACAATGAAGAATAAGGGGGAAGGGAGCTGGGGGCTATAAGCCCTCAAGTAATGACAGAAAATGGAATTTAATCTGGATCAAGGGAGACTGAGAGTGTGTTTGAAAGACAGTGATAAAGTGTTAAGACAAATGAAATTGAATACATAAGTGAGAGTTAACACATTTTCGACTTGGAATGTGAAGTTACATCCATCTCATTGGCATTAAATTTCCCCATAGTCACCACTGGCTTCTTTCAGCAAACAAATATGACTCTCTCCCTGTGGGATTATTCTTGGTTATGGAGAAAGTCTATATTTATGGAAACATATATTTAAAAAAAGCTCCTGGAATTCCATTGTATCTTGTTACAGATAGACTATCTGACCATGTTATCAAGCGACCATGGGTCAGAACTGCCCATCAAAAGCTAAGTTCTCTCAGATCCATCAAAAAACAAGACTGAGTGTGCCCAAACGCAATTGATTATAAGACGAAAGTGGTGCATCCAAGATTGGACATGAGAAGTACTTGAAGAACTATGAGCTACACAGGCTGACTCCTTCTGTGTCACTAATGTTTTTTTCCATTTCTCTTCATCAACTGATACTTATGGCAAAATAAGGGGTTCACTATAATTAGCTGATAGCGAGGGAAAACAATTCAAACATGGATGATGGATGGTGGAGCTTTGCATATGATGGCTTTGAAACACAACAGAAATGGAGAAATATGTCCAATAGTTAGAGATTTGAGTGATGCACCTGGTCATTCACATTGTGTGGAAAAAGAAATGATTCAAGGTTAGAATATGTGTAATACTCATGTGCAGTGACGAATGGATTGGCAAATCACACAGGGATATGGATGAATAATAATTGAAAGACTGGAGATGAAGAGGATTTGGGAGATGTGAGTGGACACATGGAAGTAGCCATGAAATGAGAATGTATTCCAAGAAAACACCCACCAGAGAACATCCACTAAAGGTAAAGTTCTAAATATACTAGCGGAAAAAAGATTCTGCTAGTTGATTTACATTAATCTTTGATATTGGTTGGTAAATGGCATAATAATGTAGTAGTCATGTTTGCAGGGTAACAGTTTATGCATGGGTCCCATATCATAGGCTTTTGCTCAGCAATGTTAATCTAGATACAGTCACTGCCAAATCTCCAACCTATCAGTGACAAAGACCAATGCTGAGCTGGATGAGGCACCGTCCCTGCAAGAGACTATTGGTCAATTGATGCCAGGATGACTATATTGGACCACTTCTTCCTAGTATGGATTTATATTAATTGAAGTAGACAAGTATTCCAGAAATGGAGTTACTTTTCCTGTCCTATGTTTAATCCATTGACATTTGATGTAACATTTCCTGAGACCAAATAACTCAAAATACAGCACAGGAGCTGTGGCAGTGGATACATGTTCATGGGATTCACTGTTATATTACACATTGCAATATCCAAAACCTGCCAGTCTGAATGTCCATTGGAACAGCTGGTTGAAGGCACCATTGAGGTGACACATTAGATGGTTGGAGACGACATGTTAGGTGTGAAGAAAGTCTTTCCCAGGATGTATTATTCTAAAATAATAAAAATTATAATATTCTATATATATATTTTGTATAATACATGGATTTAGTTATCAAGATGTGGAGTAAGTGGGACAACATTTACCATTGTAATTTTGTGACCCACTTGGAGAATTTGTGCTTACACTTCTCTCAAAAGTTCATCTCAGCTGGATGAGAGGCTCTATTTCCAAAAGGGTGAACAATTCCACCAGGGTGAACTACAAAAATTCCACTAAATTTTAACATGCAACTGTCCCCTGGCAACTTTGAGCTTGTCACGCAAAGTAACAAGTAGTCACAGAAAGAAGTCACTATCTTTGTTAGAGTAGCTGACCTTGTCATTGGGAGATGTGAGGGATACTGTTAAACAGAGAGGACAGAGAAGAATATGCTTTGCTACCCATGTGATCCATTTAGGTATCTGTCAGTACTTCCTTGTCCAATTATAACAGTAAGTGCATAAGTGTATCAGGCAAAGGAATAAGATTCTAAGTCACATTACCAGGTAAACCATGTGTCCATCAGTTGTAGAGCCAACATCAGGTTGTCCAAATAGCCTTCCTGTTAAAGTTTTCCAGAGAAGCCCATTTGAATCCTGGCACTCATCTCAGAAGAACTGTTATTCTATTTTGTTAATTAGTATTATACCATATATTATTCTATAATTATTGTTCCATAGTAAAAGAGAGCTTTCCTTAGTAGTTATACTAATAGTTGAACCAAGTGGCACAACCTGAGTAATGTGACATGAATATATCATTGGAAAACTGATGGATTCATCAGTTCCCCCAGTTCTAGGGAATGCTGCCAGCACATAGCCTTCAACTGTCTACCCAAGCTAAGGAATTGAGCTCTGATGGGGAGAGCTGCTTCATCCAAGATCATCCTCTCTTCCTGGGTACAGCAAGTAGTGTATGGTCATTGTAGGAGTATAAAATCTGAGTCAACTGTTCTCACTTGGGACAACTCTGAATGAACTTGTGTGTCCAGTGAAGGTCTCTGAAGAGCTTGCGCTGTTGTCCAACTTCCTCAGCCCAATTTCTTCTTTCCCCCGTATGTCAATCACTGATCAATTTCTAGTAAATTTCATGGATTCTAATCTCTGAATCCGCACCATGGAGATCCCAATCCACAGCGAGCCCTTTTTCACTATTGTTAGTGTTATTTGAATCCAGAGGAATAAAAATGATTATACACATGATATACTAACATATTTTGTCTAAATAAGTCCTAGCTAATATTTGTAAGAGCAAAATTCACATTTTTTGATGTATTCAGATGAGAGATGAAATTAATATCTTTAAGCAGTAAAAAATTTTTTGGAGCATCTTTTATAATAATTAACATTTTACCTTGATTATAGAGCATATCCACAATTCCAAATAAATAATTTATAAATTTTCATTGGTTATTTTTATTTCCTTCTTGTGAAAATAAACAAAATATTCATGATCATTGAAAGTCCAAAGAGTATAACATGATCAAATCTCACTTATATTCATAGTCTCCTCACATAATGGCATTTTCATCAATATTTTTTACTCTTTATGGTGTAAGGATGGTTCATAAATTTTTAAGAATTATGAGTATCAAAGAAATTCTGTAGCCAAATTTTTTTCTTAAGTTTGGAAGCAGATTGGATTGGGCATCCATGAGTGGATTTTGACCTTAACTTTTGAAGAGGAATCCATGAGTGTAAAATGGAGGCATAAATATAATAGCAGTATTTCTCTGAAAATGGCAGTAGTAGAATTATTTTATATCTACTGTTCCAGTCAGCTGGAATTACGTTATGTTTCAGTAACAAAACACTTCAGTATTGGCATAGCTTAGGAAAAGAACTCATTATATTATGCCTCAGTGATGTTTCTGCTCTGTATCATCTTCATTCCAGAATCCAGGCTTTTACAGGCAGCCATTCTTTGGAACTTTGCTAAGCTCATGGTAAAGAGAATACACACCTGGCTGTGAATCACATAATGACTCTTAATGTTTCTCCTCAGAAAGGCACATATTACTTCTGTTCACATAAACCGACCAAAATGTCAAGGCCATACCTGACAATAATGGGAGTGTGTTGGATAATTCTCCCACAGTTTCAGGCTCTGTAGGGATGAGTAGGAACATACTGAAAGTTAATGCTATATATTACACCACTTTGTAAAATGTTACAAAGTCTTTGCAATCCGCAATAAATTTCTCTACTGGAATGCAAGAAATATGAGCAATAAAATTACCAGCAGGAAAGTGGAAAGATGTATCTTACTACCTGGGTGTGTGTGCACACGTGTGTGTGATAGAGAGAGAGAGATTGAGAGAGAGAGAGAGAGATGATTTGGTTTCTTTGAGACAAAATTTTCTATGAGATCAATATTGATATTTAAATAATCAAACACCAGTATATTTAATTATTAATATATCACCAGATTTATGTTAATTTAAATTCATTTACTACTTCTTAGTGATGATGTGATACTTTTTCCATATATTAAAGAAAGCTGTATTGTTTCTCCAACTTTCTGTACTCTATGTCTGGCATCTTTTGGGAATTTTCTCCCAATTAGCTTCTCTTTATGCCTTTGTTCTTCAGAGCATAGAAGAAAAGAATAATTGTTCAAGTGAGAATTCCACTAAGAGAGAGAGTTATTTCCCACGGTATTGGGTATAAATCTCTGGTGACTGTAGGTATGTGGATGTCTCTCATCCTGAAGAGAGAATAGAAGAGACACAACTACCAGATAGGAAAAATAGGTCCCAATGGTCCTAGGATAGGACAAAATGAATCTTTGCTACAGCATAAACAATGACATTATGGAAATTCTATTCCTTATCGGAGGATGAAGTAGACTAGATGCTGCCATAACTGCCATGATAGTTTTGTGGACAAATGTGTCATTATAGGAAGAATGAATAAAGGTAGGCCTTAAACAAGGAATCCAAATTGGTCCTGTGTTTAAGAGAATGGCACCTGGTTGAAACAGATTTCACCAAGGAACAAATTAAGCTTCTGCACCTATCCACAGTCTCCAACTCAATAAAATATCTCATGCTCAAGAACACAGTACAGTGTACTGTCACAATCAGACTCACTAACAGCAACAAATCAGTTTAGCGCCACAATCGAAAGAAACACATGTTAATTGGTTTCCAACAAATTAATCACATGTTGCAAGCACTGTCACAGAGAATGTGTAAACATGTTGCTTAACTGTTTTCCCTTATGAAAATTAATTGAGCTGTTCACTATTTATGCACTTTTCTGAATATCTATGATTAATGCACTTTACCACAAATAATAATTTATAATTGTCTATCCACACTTTTTTATTTAAATAGAAATGTTTACACATCATAATAATTATTTTCTTCTCATCTGCATA
The DNA here is from genome assembly GCF_037783145.1 of Equus przewalskii. Lineage (NCBI taxonomy): Eukaryota > Metazoa > Chordata > Mammalia > Perissodactyla > Equidae > Equus > Equus przewalskii. Next base: position 131,229 of record NW_027228442.1, read on the forward strand.
AAGTCATTTTAAGATATGCAATAACATTTTACCTGTCCTCTTTTGATTGATATTTATTCTCCTTACTGATCAATGACATTGTGTGTATTTCAGGCTACATATCTGTGAGTTTTTCTTTGGGATAAATTTATTGCAGGGCTTGGTGAAAAATATGCACATTTGTTATCGAAATAATTTATACTCTCCTCAACAATGTATGAGAGTGCTAGTTTCTGTTCAAAATATCTAATGCAGAGTTCTAACAAATAAACTGTAAAATAGTGTTACTATATATCATTTTTATTTGAATGCTAAAAATTTTATCTGATTGGAAAGACTTTTTCTATCCTTGTTTAATAAAATTGTAAATCTCTGGCCACATGAATAATTATTATTTTCCTTTCTGCTTTTGTTTGTTTCTCTTACCCTCTTTAGATTTAAGATTTAAGGAGACCTTCTCTCCTTACCCAGGTAAAGTCCCATGATCCATATTTATGATGATGATGACTTACAGTCTCATCTACCTGCCAATCCCTAACCTCAGCATCATCTCCTTGCACCCCCACTTCCTTGGTTCTGACCACACTCTGATGGAATGCGACTGGAAAAAAAAAGGAACTAGACTGAGAGCCACCACTTTAAATTTGTAACCTCTGGTGGACTTTTAAACATCCAAGAATAGTAGAACACATCTACAGTCCATTCATTGTATCTCTTTCTAAATGACTATTTCATACCATTTTAGTTTTTATGAATCCTTGACTGTCTCCTGTTTCTACATTACTCATCTGATGACATTTCCTATTTTAATATAAATATTAAAGTACTCAGAAGAAGTCTTCCATGTCTGCATTATTGCCACCCACTCATCTGAAAATTTTCGTATATCCTCCATGTTCTCCCTTGTCAATGTGGAGACATTGTGCATGCTGCAAGGTAAGGCCAACTTTTCCCCATATAGAGCAGATTCCCACCCACCTCACCTCACAGCAATATTCTTAAAGCTGTCCTCCTCTCTTTTCTGTGTCACAATTTTTCTTTCCTTTCACTGGACTATTTCCCTCAGAATACAAAGCATATACTTTTTCTCTCAACCTAAAGAAATTGTTATTTGTTCCCATTTTATCCTAACTCTGTCATCTAATTTATCAGGTATATATTACAGAAAAAAAAATTTAAATATCGTGGAACTATCTCCAATTCTTTTTCTTCCATTCTCTATTAATCCCCATTAATTTAGTCACTTTCCCCCCTACATTCTCAAAAATCACTCTTGATAAAGCTACCAAGGACTTTTACTTGTTATAGCCAAACATCAATTTTTCATACTACCAGCAACGTTTGGCAAATCCATTACTCTCTGCTCTTTGATGTGGTTTATGGCTTGCCTTAAAGAATATTTTGTTTGTTTTTATTTATCCTTATGTATGGCTCCTTTTTCTCTTGCAAATTTATCTTCTACTCCCCATTTTTCCAAATTATTTTATTGTGATCATAATGGTTTATAACATTGTGTAATTTTGGGTGTAGATTATAATTTATCAATTTCCGTATAGACTACATGGTGCTCACCATCAGCAGTCTAATTTTTATCCATCACCATACATATGTGCCCTTTTACCCCTTTTGTCCACCACCCAGCCCTTTTCCCCTCTAACTAGATGCTGCCCAATTTTTAACATTGGAGCTTCACAGAGTTTAATGTCTTATCTCTTTTATTTGGAGATAAATTTCATTAATCTCATATAGTTTCTCTGGTTTCTTTAAACTTAAAGCCTTTGTCTGACTGATCTCCTTGCCCGGAGTGCCTTCTCCACAGATGTCTGTATAGTCAACTTCTTCCCTTCCTCCAATTCTCTGCTCAAGTCTCACCTGGTTTGGAAACCTCACTTTTTTTTAAAAGTGCAATCCCCTAAGAATTTACAAACCACTTTCTCTTGCAGATTTTATATTTTGTGTTCTCCCATAGTACTTATCATTTTATCAGAATGTTTAAACTAGTTTCTGTCTGTCTTACCCTCATAGAATGTCAGCTCACCATGGTCAGGGATCTTGCATGTTTTGTTCACTGATATACCTCAAGAATCTTGAATAATTCCCTGTAGTTAGTCAATACATATTTGATGAACAAATAAACAAATAAGGTCATCAAGGTCAATGCACAGTATGATTTCTAATATTCAAAATTTTGCTTATATTTAATTTTTATTTCATGTTATGTGAGAGTAACTGCAGATAACAAAGAACTAGAGAGTTAACTGAATTGGAGGAAATGTGAATTATAGGTAAATTAGAGAGAAAATTGAATTTGGGGAAAATTGAGATAATTGGAACACAAACAAGAAGTATTATGTAACAAACACTAATGTTAAGAAAATGAACAGGGGCCAGCCCTGTGGCCAAGTGGTTAAGTTCACATGCTCCACTTTGGCGGCCCAGGGTTTCACCAGTTTGGATCCTGGGCTCAGACATGGCACTGTTCATCAGGCCATGATGAGGTGGCATCCCACATAGCACAACCAGAAGGATCTACAAGTAGAATATACAACTATGTACTGGGCACTTTGGGGAGAAGAAGAAGAACAGAATGGGGAAGAAAATTCTTAGCTTAGGTGCCAATCTTTAAGAAAGAAAAAAAGAAAGAAATTAACAAAAGGATTTGTAGAATAAGATACTTTCACAGAGAAATTAAAGAAATAATATTCCCAGAATTTCATTTGGCTTCTCTTAGCTTTAACTCATTTAGGAGGTGACAGAATAAAAATATATAATCTTTAAATCATTCTACAGAGCAGCCTTCATATTTTTGTCTTTAGGTTGTAGATAATAAGATTCAGAGTTGGGGTAACTACTGTGTAGAATAGGGACACCAGCAGGTGGAGAAGAGAGGGAACATCTGTTGCTGACTAATCAAGTCCACCACCTAATTAAGGCCACCACAGCAGCAACAAGAAAAAAGTCAGGATGACCAGGTGGAGAATGCTTTGGACTGAACCTTAGTAGATGGGGTCTTCAGAACTGTAGAGACTTTGTGAAAATGTAAGAGAAAAATGGAGATAAAACAGACAAAGCTCAATGAAGACGTAAGGGCAACTGCTCAGACCTCAACTGAGCAAGAAAGTCTGAGTAACTAGATGCATTAGACTGGATACCTTGAGGGGCAAGGAAAGTGTTGAAGCTGTTTGCATGATTCCAGAAACTCCACCACCGAACCAAGAGTAAATGGCCATCTTGATGCAGTTGTCATTCTTCATGATGACCTCATAGTGCAGAGAGCAGAAGACAGTCACACAGCAATCACAGAGTATCACCATGAGCAAGTCCACCTCTGTGCAGGCCAAAGAAACCACAAAGGTGAAATGAAGTATGAGAATGATGTCGACAAGAGGGCAGAATGGGAGTTTTCAGCACTCATTCCTCTACGGAAACACTGATTTTGACAATTTCCCACAGATGAGAATACCACTGTGAGAGTCCCGGAGTCCATAGGAGAGACACTGGCACCAAGTTGGAGCAAATAAATGTGAAAATATGTGCATGAAGAGAGTAAAATGAAAATTTTACTAGCTGTATCACCCCTTTCCTCAAATGGCATAGCTCTGTGTCAGCAGAGATCCCCTCACTCAGTGATTTCTCCCACGGGAAAAAGTGAGATGTTAATTAGTGCCTAGCTTCCCTGGTCATGCAGGATACTGCCCAAAAGGCCCACTTCTTTTTCAGTAACACAAAACACTGGGACAGTCAGCATAGCTGATTAGTCTTGGGCAGCTAGGAGCAGAAAAAGGAGCAAAAGTCACAGCAATTGAGTGCAGAACTTAAAAAATTGCAGTAATTTCTACTAAACACCCTGTGGACTCCACCAATAGGCCCGCCCGTGTTCTTCATAGGATCCATTGCCTGTAGACCCCGCAGCCAGTGCATGGGTGCCCCCAACAATCCATATGCCCAGCAGACCCTGTAGCCAGTGTCCCACATTTCCATGCAGACAGCAGATTAAACCTCTGCAGATTATGCACAAGCACCTTTAGACAGCAGGCTGGACTCAGCCATATTGAAAGAAGATGCACAATCTTGAATATTTCAGACCAATTACTTAAGGAAAACAAATAGAAAGCTCTCAGAACCCACCTTAGCTTTGTAGGTTTGGAAGAAAACATACAATTTATAATGTTCCCCCTAAGAGGGAAGAAGGACAGTGGAACGGGTGCAAAAATGGTTCTAAGAGGGAAGTTCAAAGCAATACAGGCCTACCTCAGGAAACAAGAGAAATATTCAATAAATGATGTAACTTTACACATAAATAAACTAGAAAAAGAAGACCAGATGGAGCCCATAGTTAATAGAAAAAAAGGAAATAATAAAGGTGAGAGCAGAAATAAACAAAATAAAGAGTAAAAGGACAATAGAAAAGATCAGTAGAACTAAAAGTTGGTTCTTTGAAAAGATAAAATTGGCAAACCTTTAGTGAAACTTACCAAGAAAAAAAGAGAAGGCCCCCCAAAAAATCAGAAAAATAAGAGAAATTCAAGTGATACCACAGAAGATCATCAGAAACTGATATGAACAATTGTATGCCAACAAGATGAACAACCTAGAAGAAATGGATAAATTTCTAGAAATTAACAATCTTCCAAGACTGAATCATGAAGAAAAATAAAATCTGAATAGATAAAGTGCTAATAAGGTGACTGACGCAGTGATGAAAAACCTCCCCCAAACAGAAGTCCAGGACCAGACAGCTTCATTGGTGAGGTCTGCCAAACATTCAAATATTTGCTACACATCTTTCTCAAATTCTTCCAAAAAACTGAAGAGGGGTAAAAGCTTCCAACTCATGTTACAAGGCCAAAATTACCCCAACACCAAAACTAGACAAGTACACCAGAAAAAAGAACATCAGAGGCCAATATCCTGGATGAACAAAGATGCAAAAATCCTCAAAAAATATTAGCAAACCAAATTTAACAATGCATTAAACCATATGCCATGATAAATTCAGATTTCTTTCAGAAATGCAAGGATGGTCCAATATCCACAAATTAATGAACGGGATACACCACATTAACAAAATGAAGAATAAGAATCATGTGGTCATCTTAACAGATGTAGAAAAATCATTTGACAATAGGCAACATGCATTTACAGTAAAAACTCTGAGCAAAGTGGGTACAGAGGCAACATGTCTCAACATAATAAAGGTCATATATGACAAGGCTACAGCTAACATTATAGTCAACAGTGGAAAACTGAAAGTTTTTCTTCTAAGATCAGAAACAAGACAAAAATGGTGACTCTTACCACTTTTACTCAACATAAAACTAGAAGTCCTAGGCAGAGCAATTATAGAAGAAAAAGAAATAAAAAGCATCCAAATCGGAATAGGAAGAAGTAAAACTGTCAGTATTTGAAGTGGCATGATGTTATATATAGAAAACTCTATAGACTCCACCAAAACTCTATAAAATTAGTAAATAAATTCAATAAAGTTGCAGGATATAAAATCACTATACAGAGGCCACCCCAGTGGCACAGTGGTTAAGTTCGCATGTTCCACATCAGGGACTCAGGGTTCGCCAGATTGGAGCTTGGGTGCAAATATATGCAATCCTTGTCAAGCCATGCTGTGGCAGGCGTCCCACTTATAAAGTAGAGGAAGATGGGCACAGATATTAGCTCAGGGCCAGTCTTCCTCAGCAAAAAGAGGAGGATTGGCAGTAGACGTTAGCTTGGGGCTAATCTTCCTCAAATAAATAAATAAATAAATATAAAATAAATATACAGAATTCGATTGCATTTCAATACACTGATAACAAACAATCAGAAAGACAAATTAAGAAAACAATCGCATTTACAGCTCAACAAAAATAAAATACTTAATGATAAATTTTACCAAGGAGGCGAAAGACCTATACACTGAAAACTTAAAGGAAATGATGAATAAAATTGAAGAAGACACAAACAAATAAAAAGATATTCCATGCTCATTGATTGAAATAATTAATATTGTTAAAATGTCCATACTACCTAAAGCAATCTACAAATTCAAAGCAATACCTACCAAAATTTCAATGACATTTTTCACAGAAATAGAATAAATAATTCTAAAATTTCTATGGTACCACAAAAGACCCCTAATAGCCAAAGAAATCTTGAGAAAGAACAAAGGGTTAATATCCAAATTATATAAAGAACTCATACAACCCAGCAACAAAAAAGCAGACAACTCAAAGAGTGAGCAGAGGAACTAAATAAATATTTTTCAGTGAAGATATACTGATGGCCAAGAGGCATATGAAAAGATGTTTAACATCACTAACTATTAGGGAGATGCAAATTAAAACCACAGTGATACATCACCTCATGTCTGTTAGAATGAGTATTATCAAAAAGACAAGATTCACAATAGCCAAGACATGGAAGCAACCAAAATACTCATTGACTGATGACTGGATAAAGAAGATTATCTATCTATCTATCTATCTATCTATTTAGATAGATAGATATACACACAATGGAATACTACTCAGCCATAAATAATGACAAAATAGTCCCTTTCACAAGAACATGGATGGACCCTGAGGGTATTATGTTAAACAAAATAAGTCAGATAGAGAAAGACAAACACTGCATGACTTCACTCATATGCAGAAGGTAAACAAACACATGAACAAAGAGAACAGATTAGTAGTTACCAGGGGGAAGAGGGGAGAGGCGTTAGCACAAAGGGTGAATGGGCGCACCTATAAGATGATTGACAAATAATAATGTACAACTGAAATTTCACAATGTTTTAAGCTATCATAACTTCAATTTAAAAAAAAGGCAAGCGAGGGCCTGGCCCCGTGGCCGAGTGGTTAAGTTCACGTGTTCTGCTGCAGGTGGCCCAGTGTTTCATCAGTTTGAATCCTGGGTGCAGACATGGCACTGCTCATCAGGCCACACTGAGGCAGTGTCCCACATGCCACAAGTAGAAGGACCCACAACTAAGAATATACAACTATGTACTGGGGGGCTTTGGGGAGAAAAAGGAAAAAAATAAAATCTTTACAAAAAAAAGGCAAGCAATAACAACTGTTGGAAAGGATGTGGAGAAAAGGGAACACTTATGCACTGTTGGTGGGAAGGTAAATTGGTACAGCCACTATGGAAAGAGTATGTAGACTTGTCAAAAAATTAAGAATGGGACTACCATATGATCTGGCTATTCCATTTATGTGTATTTATCCAAATAATGTGAAAACACTAACTCAAAAAGATATATGCACCCCTATGTTCATTGCAGTATTATTTACAATAGCCAAGACATAGAAACAACCTAAGTGTCCACGGATGGATGAATGGATAAAGAAGATGTGGTCTATATATACAATGGAATGCTGCAGAGCTATAAAACAGGATGAAACCTTTTCCTTTGTGACTACATGAATGGATCTTGAGGGAGTTATGCTAAGTAAAATAAGTCAGACAAGGACAAATAGCATATGATTTCACTCATCTAGAATTTTAAAAAAACAAACTCAGTTATAGAATATAGATTGGTGTTTCTATAGGGAAATGGGTTTGGGAGGTGGGTGAAATGGGCAAAGGGTGTCAATTGTATTGTGATCAATGGTAGCTAGACTTTTGGTGGAGACCACTTTGTAGTATACATAGACGTTGAATATTGTATGCCCTGAAATGTACATAATAGCCTATACCAATTTTATCCCAATTAGAAATAAATAAATCACTTAGGAAATAAAACTTGGAGTCACAAAAAAAAAAAAAGAAGAAGAAAAAGAAGCCAAACATGGCCTCTACCAACCAGAAAAGAATAGTGGTTTCTAACCTGAACCCACTGAAGATCAGAAACAAGAAGTTGATTAAGCATTTGACCTCTTCCATGCTGACGAAAGTGGGAGCATTGAGATGAAGGAGCCGAAGGTGGTCATGAGAGCACTGGGCTCTGTATTGAGGAAGGAGGAGATAAAGAATATGATGTCTAGGGGCTGGCCCCGTGGCCGAGTGGTTAAGTTCGCGCGCTCCGATGCAGGCGGCCCAGTGTTTCATTGGTTCGAATCCTGGGCGCAGACATGACACTGCTCATCAAGCCACGCTGAGGCAGCGTCCCACATGCCACAGCTAGAAGGACCCACAACGAAGAATATACAACTATGTACTGGGTGGCTTTCGGGAGAAAAAGGAAAAAATAAAATCTTTAAAAAAAAAAAAAGAATATGATGTCTAAGAGGACAAAGGAGGCACGGGGAAAATCAACTTCAATGACTTCTTGGCCATGATGATTCGGAAGACGGCCCAGAAAGACATCACAGAAGACATCCTGATAGCTTTCAGGCTCTTTAATGATGACAAAACCCAGAAGATCTTTTTCAAATATCTAAAGCACATGGAAAGCTAGGTAAGGGAAAACTCACTGATGAGGAGCGGCAGGAAATGAATGATGAAACCCATCGGGATGCAGCCAGTGAAGAGAACGAGGAAGAGTTTCTTTGGGTGTTCAAATAGACCAACCTATATTAAAGTTGATTTCTCCTGAAAGCATGTGTAGAGATGTTGGGGGATCTGCTGAGTTTCCTGCTTCTGTTTTGTGAAACCTTGGGTTAGAGGACAATGGTATCCCTCCTCTTATATCCCAACTTGTCTAGGCACTTCCATTTCCAAATCTCTGGCTCAATTATACAATTTTAAAACTGCTTGTAATGTGAGGCTCAGTGGAACACAATGTTGATTATCCTTAGTTGATCATGTAAGGAGAAAATGAGTATTGTCATATACAGCAGAACTGTGATTAATCTTGGCTTTGGTGACTGTAGCTAGAAGCCTGGAAGTATTTTTCCTCTTGGTCCCTCAGGAAACCAGGCTTGTCAGTTTCAGGCAGGACTCTTTCCACTTACCAGCATAGGAAACTTCAAATCGTCAAAGTGCTAACTTGTCAGTGTTAGTGGTTATTATAACTAACTTCATCACATTTGTCTCATTTTGGTAAAAATGATCACAGAAGAGAAATATACAAGGTCATACACTAAGAGAAAAGAAGCACAGAAATTACATAAATGTAGAGAAAATCCTAAAAGACTGTGAAAACTGACAACACATATATGATATCAATAATAATTAATGTGATTTGTTTATCCATAAAAATAATTTAATGGGAACTTCAGTTTCTAGTCAAACTTGCAAATAGCTTGGATGTCTTCACTTTTTCCTCACAAAAAGGAAAAAGCTAAACAAATGAAAATCAAACACTCTTCTTAGATCCCTCAGGGAATTGAGATCCCAGGAAAAACTGCTGCCTTGAAAACTGGAGTGGCAGAGGCTACAGAGACTCCCCACTTCCTGGGAGCAGATGCCCAAGATCAGCAGGCAGAAGCTGCAGCCACTACTGTTAGAAAATAAAACTAGAATTGAGGAATTTCTGGAAACTCTCATGGACTAACAAGAAAGAAAAGCTATGGTGTGACCCACTCTTAGGGAAACCTCCACACATTTATGATTGTTAATTCCAGAAGTCCCACCGTGAATCACTATGAGGACCAAAGACAGATTCCCATGTGATTCTGGAAGGGGGAGGAGAAATATAACAATTTGAAATATTCCCAGAGCCCACTGTCATCCTTAACAAAGGCCTGTCCTCTGTGGAAACTATTTACCACAGCCTAACCTACTTAGGTTTTACCACAGCCTTAGAAATCTGGGAAATGGAAACACCCAACAGTAATCCCTTCTAGCCTTCTTGTTTCATCTAAATGGTGGAGAAAGTTAGCAATTACTTGTGAAGGTCACAGTCCAGGGACACAGGCTGGGTAAAAGATGAAGCCATAATTATAGGACTGTAGAAGACATTCCTTTCCTTCATATGATACAACCACATAAATGGGTCTTTAGTATAACAGCAGAGTACAGCAGGAAGAAGCACATGTCATAGACCCTATCAAGGAGAAAGTTCTAAGAAACCAAAGACAACAGAGGACACAAAACAAGAACACTAGAGGTCAGGGTAGATAAAGCACACACACTCACACACACACACACACACATATATACACATTTTAATAATAAGCCCACTTTAAATATAAATACAAAGAGATTAAAACATTATATTACAAAATGTACCGTGCTCACTCTCCAGTGGTGGCCAGCGGAACCTGTGAGCAGAGGCTTCAGGAACCACAGCAGAACCAACGACCCAGCCCCCAGTGGCAGCACCCTACACACTGGCTCTATGGGCAGTGGGGGCTGCATACAAGTGCCCAGGTCCCTGGCCCTTGGCAACCACAGTGACACCCTTGAACCCACAGACCCCAGACACAAGGCAGCTGGCACTCCGACAAGCCGGGAGCAGCAGTGCAGGTGGTGCATGGAGCAGTAGCATCCTAACCAAAAGAGAGCTGGGTAGTAATCAATTTCCTACAGAACTGACTTCAGAGGAAGGAAAATTAGAGACAAATGGGGCATCACATAAAGATAAATGGGATAAATTCTCCAAGAAGAAATAGGATTTTAATGTGTAAACGCCTCACAATGCATTAAAGTATGTGAGGCAAAATCTGATAGACATGCAAGGAGAAATAGATGAATCCACCATTATATTTGGAGATTTCAACATAACTCTGTAAGTTATTGATGGATTAAAGAAGCAAAAAAGCAGCAAGGACATAGTTGAACCAAACAGCACCATCAATGAACTGGGTCTGATTGACCTTATAGAATACTTCATCCAACAACAACCGATATACAGTCACTGGAAGTTCTCTTGGAGCATTTCCCAAGATAGAATATATTCTATTACATAAACTGAATCCTTAAGAAATTTAAAATAATAGAAATCATACAAAATGTGAACTCTGATCACAATCAAATTAGCTAGAAATCAACCAAAAATAAAAAAAAGAAGGTAGAAAATCCCAATATTTTGACAATTAAACAATACACTCTTAAATAACTCCATGGGTCAAAAAATTATCAAGAGAAATTTAAAAAAATTTGAACTAAAGAAACAACCTATAACATCAAAATTTGTGTGATTCAGCAAAGGCAGTAGTTAGAAAGAAATGTATAGCATTAAATGCATATAGTAAAAAAGGAGAAAGATCTAAAATCAATAAGTTTCAAACTTAGGAAACCAAAGAAAGAAAATTACATTAAATCCAAAGTAAGCAGAAGAAAAGAAATAAGAAAATAGGAAATAATTCAATATATAGAAAGTCAATGAAACAGAAAGTTGGAATTTGAAAAGATAAAACTGAAACCTCCAGCCAGGCAAAATAAGGAAAAAAATTTAAAAAAGAAGAAGAAACATTCCTAATAGCAGAAATGAAAGAGGAGCCATCACTAATGACTCCATGGACATTAAAGGATAATAAAAAAAGAACTGTAAAAACCTCAATTGCACAGACATCTGATAGCTTGGATAAAATGGAACAATTAATTGAAAGACATAACCTATCAAAACTCATACCAAGGAAAAGTGATAATATAAATACGACTGTATCTACTAAAGAAACAGAATCAATAATTAGTGGTCTTCCAAAACAGAAAGCACCATATCCAGATAGTCTCACTGGCAAGTTATACCAAATATTTAAGAGAAAATATTAGTTCTCTACAATCTACTCCAGAAAGTAGAAGCAAAAGGAACACATCCTGGTTTCTTCTATAAAGCCAGTATTACCCTCATAAAATAAGCAGACAAACACAATACAGGATTGAAAGCTACATATCAGTATTTCTCCTGACCATGGATTCAAAATCCTCAACAATATATTAATAAATGTATTCAAAAGTGTACACAAAAATTACATACCTAAACCAAGTAGGATATCCCAGATATGCACTCCAGTTCAACATGCAAAAGTAACTTATCTGTCACATCAACATCCTAAAAAAGAAAAATGATATAATCAATCAATAGGTGCAAAAAATGATTTAAAAAAATCCAACACCCATCCATGATTAAAAAAAAAACTGTTAGAAAACTAGAAATAGTAGTAACTTTTTCCTTTTGATAAATAACGTCTATAAAACACCTACAACTAACATCATACTTAATGTTGAGAAACTAGATGTTTTCTCCCAAAGATCATGTATAAGGCAGGAAAGTTCCCACTCCCCCTTCTTATCCAACATCAAATTAGAAGTCCTAGGTGATGCAATAAGACAAAACAAGAAAATGCAAACTGTTCAAATTGGGAAGGAAGAATGAAAACTGTCTTTACAGTTGGCATTTTGCCTATATAGAAAAATTTTAAAAATGGACCAAAATCAGCTTAGAAGCAGACATAGAAGGTTGCAGGGTACAAGCTTAATATAAAAAAGTCAATAATTTTCTACATATCAGCAATGAAAAATTTCTATTTTAAATTGAAAGTATAATACAATTTATATTAATATATAAAAGTTAAATGCTTCTCTATAAATCTAACTATATATAAACTAAAAAAATATAAAAGTCTAATAAAATAAATCAAAGGTGACCTAAACAGAGAGATATTGTATGTTTGTGAAAATAAAGACTCAATATTGTTAAAATATTCTCACCTTTTATCTATAGATTCAATGCAATATCAATCAATCAGTATCCAAGTAAGCTGCCTCATGAAAATTGACAAATTAAATCTAAGGTTTACATGGAAAGACAAAAGACCCTGAATATCTAACACAATATTGAAGAAAAGCAAAGTCAGTATAATCAAACTATCTGTCTTTAAGACTTACTATAGGGTTATATAATCAAAACACTGTGGTATATGTCAAAAAATAGACAGATATATGAAATAGAATGGACAACACAGAAATACATCTACTCAAATATAGTCAAGTAATTTTTGACAAAGGAGCAAAGACAGTTCAATTAATGATGAATAGTCCTTTCAAGAAATGGTGCTGGAACAACAGGACATCCATAGGGGAAATTAAAGGAATATAGACTTTGATACCTTTCACAAAAAATTAACTCAAATTGATGCATTTATGTAAATACTAAACATAAAAATATAATACTTCCAGAAATTACATAAGAGAAAATCTAGGTGGCCTTGGGTTTGACAGTGAATTTTTAAAATATAATACCAAAAGCAGAATCCATGAAAGAAAAAATAATAAGTTGGACTTCATTAAAATTAAGAAAATGTCTACTCTGTAAAAAGCACTACTAAGAGTGAAAAAATAAGCTACAGATTGGCAGAATGTACTTGCTAACATGCTTCTGATAACGGGCTTGAACTCAACAAGTACCAAGCAGTCTTAAAACTCAACCATAAGAAAACAATCCAGTTAAAAAGTGTGCAAAAGATCTGACAAGAAACCTCAGCAAAGAACATTTACAGATGACAGGTATGCAATGAAAAGATGCTCACGGTAATTTGTCCTTAAGGGAACTGCTAACTTAAGTAACAATGAGATAATAATACAGACTTACTGTAATGCTAAGATCCAAAGGCCTGAGATATGGATGTGGAGCAACAGGACCTTCATTCATTGCTGGTGGGAATGCAGAATCATACATCTACCTTCAAAAATAATCAGCAATTTCCACAAATCTAAACATAATCATCCCATACCCCATACAATCCGGCAACTGTACTCCTAGGTAATTATTCAAGAGTTGAAACATCCACACAAAAACCCACACAAATGTTTATAGCATCGTATGCACAGTTGTCAAAACTTGGAGCCACCAAGGTATCATTCAGTAAGTGGATAGGTAAGCACTTGGCTGTACATTCTTACAACAGAATATTATTAAATATCAATAATGATTGTGATTAAAAAAAGTGAGAGAGATCGAGCTGTGAAAATATATGGAGGGAACTCAAACGCATATTGCTAAGTTAAAGAAGCCAATCTAAAAAGACCATATAATGTATAATTCCTACTGTGGAATACAACGAAATAAAAAAGAGCTCTGCAAACAAGATGAACTCTGTGCGCATAACAGGGACCTACAAACAAAACAGAGGCAAGCGGCCAGATGCAGTCACATACACCCTTCATGGAAAGACCGCGGAATTCACTATTAAGCTTTTGACTCTGTTAAAGTTCTTGATTTTACAAAAGTCCCTAGCAGCCTGGACCTAGCCAATGAAACTGTGACTTTCGCCCACCAATCAGGACTAAGCTGGCTTGCATTTCTCATTTGCATAAGCAGACCTGGGTGAGAACCTGGGCAGGAACTGGGAACCTCGGTGGAACTTTTTCTTTTTCTTTTTTTTTGGCCCTGAGCTAACACCTGTTGCCAATCTTTATTTTTTTCCTTCTTCTCCCCAAAGCCCCAGGACATAGTTGTCTATTCTAGTTGTAGGTCCTTCTAGTTCCTCTATGTGGGACGCTGCCTCAGCATGGCACTATGAGTCGTGCTATGCCCACACAGAGGATCCAAACTGGCTGCCAAACCCTGGGCTGACAGAGCGGAGCGCTGAACTTAACCACTCAGCACTGGACCCCCTGGAGACTTTTTCTATAAAGGCAGCCCCCAGTCTTTGTTCTCGAAGAGCAGACTTTCAGTTTGCTGCTGACGGCTACAGCGTCCCAAGTTTTCAAACTTTGCGAGCAATAAAGACTTCCTCACTGGATTCTGGTATTCCGGAGAATAAAGCCTTCCTCACTGAATTCTGGTATTCCAGAGACTAAAGCCTTCCTCACTGAAATCTGGTATTCTGGAGACTAAAGCCTTCCTCACTGGATTCTGGTATTCCGGAGACTAAAGCCTTCCTCACTGGATTCTGGTATTCCTGAGAATAAAGCCTTCCTCACTGAATTCTGGTATTCCAGAGACTAAAGCCTTTCTCACTGAATTCTGGTGTTCAAGAGACTAAAGCCTTCCTCACTGAATTCTGGTATTTCAGAGATCTTTGTTGACACTTACAGATGACATTTTGTAAAAGGAAAAGCTATTGATACAGTAAAGTAATCAGTGCTTACCAAGGGCTCATGGTGAAGTGGAAGGGAACGCATAGGTGGAAGAAAGGGAATTTTAGGGCCTTGGAATTATTTTGTATGATACTGTAAGGTGGATACATGACATTATGCATTTCTCAAATTCACATAACTGTACAACACAAAAAGTAAACCCTAACATAAACTATGGTATTAAATTTACCACACCAATTTAAGATGTTACCATTAGGGGAAACTGTTGGTGAGGGAGAAGGGGTATGTAAGAATTCTTTACACTTTCTGTTCAATTATTTTGTAAACCTGAAAATATTGTAAATGAGAGAATATTTTTTTAAAATTAGGTGGTAAGTGGAAACTCTGGTATCTTCTGTTTAGAAGAGATATACCTAAATCAGAATGATTCAGAAAGTTGAAAATAAAAGGATGGGAAAAGACTGTCATCAGAGTACGATATAGCACCTGATAGCTACACACTATGTAGTCTGGGTTCTTCACCTCACCTATGTCTCTATATATGCTTGTTTACATCTGATGGTTTATCTATCCATCTGTCTATCTGCCTACGTCATGCTCTACACCTTCACATGGTACAAAGTCTTGCATAAGCCATTTATTGACAAAAGTTCTGATTGCTGGTGAGACCAACAGAGGCATCCTGGAGTACATCATGGCTGGTTTATTTACTCTGCACCAAAGGAGTCAACACAATCTAGTGCACAGAACAGGGATATCAGCAATATGATCCAGGTCAGAGTCAGCTGCAGTCTTCTGAACCAGATGTTGTCTGCAGCCACAAAGGGCAAGGACTGACAGGTACCGCCAAGGCTACTTGGTTGTTTAAGCAATCAAAGTTTATTGATAAAGGGAAATAGAATGAGGAGCATGGATAAAAGGGAACAACAAATCGGAACTTACCACATCCACACCACAGTCAGCCGGGGAAGTCCCAACAGTTTGTATGCGGGTGGGAGTGCCGATTGTCCGGGTCTGAGGCAAAGCAACCTTTCCTCAGTGAGACTCCCAATTGTTCCATGCCTGTGACTCCGTTTTATCCTAAGGTTTCTCTGGGTTCTGACTCAGGGTTTAGACATTTGGATACTTTGAGTTATTCCTTCTTGTTTCCACAGATAGGGGGCTTCTGTCTCTTTTGTTCCCATAGACGAGATGTTTCTAAAGTTCAGCCAGGTGCCTAGTGGGGTGGCCAGCCCAGACAAGGAACATTATGCAGGACATATTCTTTGTAACTTGTGCCTTAGAGGCAGGGCCGAAGTGGCCATCTTTGGCCCTGAGCCCAGACACATTCCTTCACGTAGGGCCCAGGCCCAGAGTCCTTGGAAGGCAGGAAGGTCAATGAACTCTGTACCCCACACTGTTATCAAAAGTTATCACAGATTTGTCATAGATGATATGGAGCATGTGAGGGGGTTGCTGGAACTTCCTAGGCAAGATGACCTCTCTGGAGATTGGATGTCCCACGCTCAAGGTGAAAGCAGGTACAAATGAGAAGGTGATCTAGTCTCATAGAGCAGTTTATTTTACCCAAGTTATAAAATCTACAATGTGATGCCAGCATAAGCTGGAGTACAGTCTGGCACATCAAGATGACTAGGTACCCAAGACTAGCATAGTCTGGTGCATGCACATTCCTGAATACTTTGCTGCAGAAACAGAAGACGTGTCATCTCTAAGGTGCAGTGGGAGTCACACTAACGTGCCCCTGATTTTCCAAAAATCAAGCCTGAAGAGGTATAGGAGGTATCCTCTTAGTCTCACTTCTAGTAGTTTCAGGTTTAATTCACAACTTGTATATCATCCTCATATGTGGAGAAATATAGAAATAAAATTTCTCTTACTATAATGCTCTATATAAATTTGAGTTACGTGATGAAAACATAGTATCTACAAAAATATACAAATTTATCATAAAACTAAATGATCATACTTTGTATGAATTTTAAATGTATTATTCCATTTTTTCTTCTAAAGTAGGAAATTGTATCATTTTTATAATATTATTAATTGATTAAAAGAGTTATAAATTTGCTTTTCCTTTTAACTGTAACCCTCCTCTGGCCTGTTTGTTCCATGCTCACCATATTTGCTACTGGTTAGAATTCAACTACATTATACACATTCTTTGAATGTCATTTATGTCAAAGAAAAATGTTTCATGTGGCATAATAAATGCAACATTTGGGCCTGCAATTATACTAATTAGTTTTATTTCTAATATGAAATTCATATCGCATTCTAGTTATAGACTTATGATGTATCATTCACTTTACCAATATTTTTCCACATATTCATAGAAAACTTACCATAGTAAGGAGTATGATTCTATAAATTATTAACACTATTCCAGCTAAAGATAAAATTATCATCTCCTTAGGATATAAACTCCTCGAAAGCAAGATAGCGTCAGTTTGTATCCCCAGCTGGAAGCATTTCCTTTTATTGGCTCTTGATTAAACGCTGACTTCTTGTCTGCCACCGCCCTCCTCTCCCTCCTCCTCTCTAGGAGGTCCTTCGCTCAGACTCCCCGTCATTGAAGAAAAGGGCATTTGGAGTGTGACTTGCCATGATCCAAATGTTTCTGAACAAATAAAACTCTTCAAATGTTCATCCACCACTACCAAAAGACAGCAGTTTTAAAGAGTTTTGTAAACATTTAAAAAACAAATATTCTGATGTATTTTAACTATGTCTGAGAATGAAGAACAGAAACTTCAAATTTATTTGTCCAAGCCAGCACAATGTTGACGTATTGCTCATATGACCATTCTATCAAGTTCATACTATTTTTCAAATTTTTTAAAGTTGTCTTTGGTCCCCTCTGGGAGAATTTAATGATGTCTTCATCTTCAGATCTCGCATAGTTATTTTTAATTTAAATCTCAGATATTTTATTTTTCACAAAATTGGGATTTAAAGGAAATTCTATGAAATTCCTTTTGTTTACGCAAATTATTTTGTACCCAGACACTTTTCTGAGTCATTCTTTTTTGTTCTAGTTTTCCAGTTGATTACCTTGTGCTTTCCACATAAACTACAATTTCACACACAAAAGGTCATTGTGCCCTCTCTTGACAAAGTTTATACCACCTATGTCTTTCTCATGTCTAACTGACTCATAGGATGCTCAATGACAGCAGTGATAACTACCACAGGGAGACCACAGTTCACTAGTCCCGGGGCCAGAAAGCCCAGGGTCCTGCTCTCACTGGCTTACTGTGTGGCATGGGCCTTTTCATAAAATATATCAAATGCCTCAGTTTCCTCATCTGAAATAAATGACAACAAAATATGTATCTCATAAAATTGATAGATTCCTCCTCAAATAAATTGATTATTTATATATTTCTCCTTGAATAATTTTATCTTAAAATAAAACATTTTTTTGATTGTCGTATTTTGTGAAATCCAGTATTCATTCATCCTTTTAATCTATTACTAGTTGTGGGACCAATAGATTTTGGAGGAGATGAGAAGCATGAAGATTGTCTATATTTAATCAATAATTTCCTGACAATTAAAGTTCAATACAGAAATAGGGTGCTATTAACTGTGAAATAAATTGGATATGTCCTTATACTTTCACACAGCACATTGACTAGGCACGGTAATGAATTCAAGCAATGGTTTATTATTTTCTGAGTTCATTTAAATATATGGGTTTTGAACTTTATCAAATATTGTTTTATAAAATGTGAAAATAAAAATGCTCTGATTTTTTTCTTATCATTGTTGACTTTATTCACTCTCTTAATTAATACCTATGTATCTCTCATGCTTATTATTCCCCTATGGACTTTGAGTTCTATCACCCTCCACTCAGTACTCTAGCTTCTGTTTCAGCAGATATTATTCCATTTGACCTGGAGAAAGTCTGATTCCACCTGAGACCCATATCCCCCAGGCTCCTCTCTGGAAACCAATCCATCTCCGACACCTGTGGACACCTGATGAAAACAGTCTCTCCTTGATATATTGTACAATAGCTTTTCTCCATCACTGGGTTTGCATATTACGTCAGTTGCTTTTTTCTGGTAATCAAGGAAGACATTGGAAATGGTGCTTTTTCATTGTTTTTGCAGAAAGTGAGTACACATTGAGAAACTACATGTCCTTTCATCAAGGTGTTACTCTTATTGTACTTCTTAGAATTTTACTCACTAAGGAAACTGTATAAGTTCCCTCAGCTGTCATGAGGTTTATGTAATGAATTATTTCATCTTCTTCATGATAAAAAAAACATGGAGAGATGTTTGATTAAAGTGATTTGATCATCCCATTAGTTTTATGCTTTATTATTTTTTTCAATGATATGCCCATGCCATATACCAGGAACAACCTGGCTAAGTTTTTGTCTTTCCAGAGGTCATTGTAATTCTGAATAAATTGGAGAGGAGTCTAATATCCTGAAATTACTCTATAGCATAGAGGTACTCCATGAAATCAGTGCATCCATGCTATTTTGACCTTATGCAGTCTTGGTGAACACATTGAGCTGAAGTGAGAACCCTTTGACTCTCTCACTCCATGTGTCCTCATGTCTATTGGGAAGTCCCTCCTCAACCTCAACACTGTCCTGTCACCAGCGAGAGGGAGCATCCGGGTGTATTTATCCAAGGTGCGGGAACAGGGTTGTAAATTCATTTTTGTTCCTAACATGGAGAGAATTCCACAAGCCTGTCCATTTGTTCCTTGGATGATGTACTGATTTAAAATACACAGGCTCAGAAGCAAGAAACTTTTATAAATATTTAATAAATGCTATACTGTTAAAAACAATGCTTTTAAAATTCTCAAATTATATCTAACAATTGATGATGTATGTATATGTGTGGAAGGGAATTCTGTCTTTTGTATGTGTTATCCACCAGCCATTTGTTAAACAAATGGGTCAACCAATTTGCGTATTTTGAACAACATATATTGTATATATGTGTATTAATATTTCATAATGATAATGCATTTATGTGTATACACCTATAAATTAATCTTCTATGCTCTTAATTCTAAATTACCTGCAATTAAAAATATTGATTTAATAAGTTTTTAGTAAAAAATAAACAGTAATTATATATAAATTATATATCTTTTCCTTTTTGAAGGATGAAAATGTGACCATAAGAGAGAAGAAATCAGGATATTTATTTTCTCACCCTCTAGACAATAGATTATGAGGAATCTGCCACATGGCAGTTGTGTAGAATTTTACATCTACTGCAAGAAAGTTAACCTGGAGGATGTGTATTCTATTGCTGATTCAGCTTGAAAGGGTTTTGTGAGTGTGTGTGAGTGTGAGTGTGTGAGTCTGAGTGTATGTGTGTGTGTATTTGTTTTGATTTAAGGAGAAGCTACAAGTCTTGACTGTGTAGTTGGCACTTTTTTTAATAAAAAGCAATAAATAAGCATTTTATTACTTGTTTCTCTAAATTCTGTCAACAGTAAAAAGATAACCCAAAATTTCAGTTTTAAATTACTATGCATTGTTAAAACATTATTATTATACATAACAAAATATGCAGAAATTAATAATAAATAATTCAACACACAACTGAGTCCCAAATAACTTCTTTTATTAAATATTTATATTTTCTTAGATTCTTAGGTTTTAATATGTGGGATATCTTATTGGATCCATAATGCCAAAGAAAACAGTTTTGCCTCTCATCACTCAATTCTATAAGTAATTTAAAAGGCCGAATCTAATTCATAATACACAAAAGGATTCCAATTGCTTCTTTACATGAATATACACAATATCAATAGTAATCTTTCAAATCTGGAAAGAGGGAATATACCAAATATTAATAACCAGTATTTAATTTCATCATGTTAATATTTTTGTGTTTGCCCTAAGGTTTAAACATTAAAATATTTCAGATATAGTTGATGCTCAATTTTTATTCCACTTTATTCTCTTTTCTCTCTTCTTCTATACCATGTCGATTAATGGGTACACTGTATTAATTCTTTAACAGATTTATACAACTCTTATATATGTATGTATACATAAATAATATACTATAGTCTTCTGAATGTTTAAACTGACATGATTGGGAACACTTTCTATGTAATAGCTTGCCGCTTCCTTTTTTTGTGCAAAAATATATTAAGATTTCCCTTATTTATGTATGCAGAGCTGTCACGTTTTATTTTATTGCTACAGAGTGTTCCATTCTGGCACCAAACAGGGTATATTATCCAGTATGCCTGAAACAGGAATTTAGAGTTCGAACATGATAGAACAGACATTCTTAAACATGTCATTTAAAAAGTGAGTATGTATTTGTTACAAGTAGCATTGCTGCTTGAAACTTGCACATCTTAATTGTGGTAAATATTGCCCAACGACACTCCACAGTGCGTAGACTGCTTACACAGAGAACAGCAGCAAAGGAGCGTTTCATCCCTTCACGTCTTTATTAAGCCTTTATGGTAAGATTTATGTGCATTATATTTTCTAAGGCAATGAGCAGAAAAAGAGCATCTTATTCAGGTTTTAATGTACATTTTCATAATGAGAACTTTCGGACATATTTTTTAAGTAGTAATTAGGCATTAATTTTTCTCTTTACGAACTGCCTGTTCAGACACTTTGCCCATATTTTTCTTTTATGTTAATTTCTTCTCATAATTACGTTTTTTGTTGTTGTTGTTGGGGAATAGATACTGCTGCTTTCTCATTTACATTGCAAATATTTATTGCTCATTATTTGACTTTGTGTGAGGGTACGATTCTTTTTAAAAATTTGTTTTAATGATACAATGAAGTGTTTCATACTGACTGTATTATTTATAACCTATGGAAAGAAGATTATCTTCAAAATGTATCCTAAAAAAGGGTTTCTACCTTTCCTGTAAATAATGATAACATTCATTCACGTTTGCCTAATCACAAAGGATAGCATTCATTTATGTGCTTTATTTATCACTAATGGAATGAGATAATGAAACAATGCTGATTAAAAGGGATAATCACTAAGCTTATTTTAAATTGACTTTAAAGTTGGCTATAATAGGAAACAACTTATTAAATTGTGGGTAACAATACTTTACAGTCATGTAGAGTGAATCTAACATGCAAATGACTGTGACGCAGACAAGCATATACGTTTTAAAGATGCAGACAGCACCACTGAGAAAAAGCAAAGATATGATGATCATCAATTAATATATAGAAAAAGTCCATGAAGTTTTGTTGGTCAAAATTTTTACCCATTAAAGTAGATTAGTAAAATGCAGAGGTTAGCGACACTGATCCCGGAGATGGACTACCTTGATTTGAGTGCTGGCCCAGGATCTGGCTTTTTGAGTGGTCTTGGGCAAGCTACTTGACCTTGCTTTGTCTTAGTTTCACCTTCTGTAGAATGGAAATAATAGTAACACATTTTACTCCGTTGTGCCATTGTGAATATTAGTTGAGTTAATGTATTTACTCTGCAGATAACAGATGTGGCACAGAGAGGAAGCTACACAAAGATTGTAGTGTTTTTATTGTACTAATGTCATTTCTTACGCATTCACACAAAGCAAACTTCCCTCTTTTCCATATGAGAACTATTCACAATGGGTTTTAAAATTGTATTCCATATTCATTCTATAACGTAAACAATAAATCCCCACTTTAAAGTGGCATACCACCAAAGTTATTCAAGAAAAAGCTAAAGAGAGCTGACTCCTCCCACGACTTGCAACCATTATAATTCCAAGCTTTGTATTAAAAATATACCCAGAAATTGTATAGAAGGAAAATTGTTGGTTTTATCTCACAAATTCTTATTTAGTAGATTTTCCTTGGGACCTGAAAATCTGTATCTATAACAAGCACCCTATTTGATGACAAAGTCTTGATCTCATGTTTTAAGCAGTACTTCACAGCAAATATGTAATTCTAATCAAAAGCTCTGGGAATTTACTTACTTAACTATTAAAGTCTTAGACATACCTCACTCAGAATCTTCTTATTTGAAAAATTCATCTACCATCACTCCATTTGCTTAAGCAATGTAGAAGATATTGACTACTTCAATTAGAGGAATACTATTTTTATAACATTGTATTAATACAACATTGTGTTCATTTTTATTTACCTCATGTTTAATCTTTTCATATTTTTCCGCTAACAATCAGGACATAGATTTACCTACCCAATGGACAATCTCACAGAAGTGACAGAATTCCTCCTCATGGGGTTTTCTGATGTCTGGGAGCTACAGATGCTACTTGCTGGACTGTTTCTGCTGATTTATCTGGCAGCTCTGGTAGGGAACCTTCTCATCATCATGCTCATTACTCTTGATCAGTATCTTCACACGCCCATGTACTTCTTCCTAAGGAACCTCTCCTTTTTGGATTTGTGCTACATCTCAGTCACCGTGACTAAATCAGTCCACAGCTCTCTGACCCACAGCAGCTCCATCTCTTATCTTGGCTGTGTGGCTCAAGTCTACTTTTTCTCTGCTTTTGCATCTGCTGAACTGGCCTTTCTCACTGTCATGTCCTATGACCACTATGTTGCCATTTGCCACCCCCTCCAATATGGAGCCATTATGACATCAGGAAAATGCCACCAGATGGCAGTCATTGCCTGGCTAAGTTGTTTTTCTTATGCAGCAGTCCACACTGGGAACATGTTTTGGGAGCCCATTTCAAGATCCAACATGATCCACCAGTTCTTCTGTGACATCCCTCACATGTTGGCCCTGCTTTCCTGTGATGTTTTCTTTGTTCAGTTTGTGATCCTAGCTCTGAGCTCCAGCTTCGTGCTGATATGCTTTGTTCTTATAACCACCTCCTATATCCTGATCTTCTCAACAGTGCTCAGAATCCCTTCAGGAGAGAGCCGAGCTGACTGTCATCATCCTCTTCGTCACCACAGGGCTCTTTGCTGCCGTAGGGTCAATTACCAAAACTTCTTACATTCAAGATGTGATGATTGGTATGGCATACACAGTTTTGCCTCCCTTCCTGAATCCCATGATATACAGTCTTAGAAACAAGGACATCAAAGCCGCTGTCTGAAGACTGTTTGGGAACATAAATCCTCTGCAAAAGTAGAACACCTGGTCTCTGCTAATGGGAGGTCTGTAACCAAAGGCCAGGAGATCCAAACACTTTATGACAGACAAATAATATTGAAAAAAACTGTTGAATGACAGAATGAAATCTTTTCTGCTCTGGATTTAGAAAGAAATGCAAATGTTCCTGCAAAAAATAAAAATCTATTGATAGGACATATTCCAAAGTTGTGTAACTACAACCTTCCATGGTGATCCATTCCTTCTCATCACATTTATCTTCCAACTCACTTAAATACCTTATACTGAACCTGTAGCCCTACACTAACGTTACTGTGCATTTGTTGGAAGGGGACGCACATCTGTTTTCAGTATCTAATTTACCTACTCAGGAATGAGAAGATAAAACAAGCAAAGTCAGTTACAGAGGACAGGAGTTAATGTTGTTACTCTATAAATCATTCCGGAAATTGAGCCAAGTTTCATCAACACCTCTTTTTGGCATCTATTTAAATCACCATGTTTCACTTTTGAAATGCTGTAATAGTAAGAATAAAAACAAATAAGTGTATAATATCTGCTTTACATCAGACCGTGGTCTAAATACTTTACATATCTACATTTGTGGTAACTCAGTACTCACAGTAACACAATGATGTTGGTTCTGTTTATTTCCTTTGGGTTTCACAGACAAGAAAACTGACTTAGAACTCAAGAACTTGCCCAAGTTCACACAGCTAAAAGTGTCTGAAACAATTATTGGTTCCAGGCAGTTTGATTAGAGAATATAGAATGTTTTCCACAATTTTATACTATCTTAATATCTGTAATAAAAAAATAGTGTTCTTATATTAATTTATATTTCTGGAGTACATGTACTTTTTATGTGTGTTGTTAGATTCTAGATTATTGTTGCTAGCATCATATTTAGAATAATTGTACTTACTATGTATGAAAGGGTATCAAATGGTGTCATTTTTGCTGCCATTCTTACCTTCTTTTTTAAAAAAGCTATTTCAGATTCCTAGGATAATTTTCCAAGTTCTATACATTTCTTACTCTTTAACAGTAAATAACTATCTGTATTCCCCAAATATTTGATAGGTGATGCCTGGGCATGGAGGCTATGTTTGAAATTTTAATGAAATTTTCCATTTCCTTTAGAATAGTTGATTTATTCATTTTTCACATAAAATTTTAAATTTTGAAAATTGTTATTTTCATAGAAAATGATCCATTTTTTTCTGAATTTATAAATGTATTAGTATGTGAATTTACATCCATGATTTCACTAATTCTTTAAAATTACATGTTCCTGAATAATTCATTGATTACACTTTCTAAATGTTTAGTGTTTTATGTTGTTTTATTTTACCTTCATGGTAATAATATTTTTACAGTTCTTATGTATTTATTTTCTAATTAATCTATAGTGCAATTCATTTTGTTCGGTGTACAGTCCTGTGAGTTTTGACAAATGTGTGGAGCCGTGTAGCCATCTTCACCATCCAGACATAAAATGGTTGTATACCCCCACTGCAAATTCCCTCCTGATACCGATTATACACAGTATCTCCTCTAACTCCAGCCCGTGGCCAATTCTGACTTGCTATCTCTCCTTAGAGTTGACCTTTCACACAACGTTATCCAAACTGAATTAAAGGGTATGTAGCTTTTGAGTCTGGCACTTTCCCTTAGCAAAATGGATTGGAGATATACTCAGATTGAATCATATATCAACACTTTGTTCCTTATTATTGCTGAGAATTTTTCGTTGAACGTGTTACTGCTATGTTTATTTATTCATTCACCAGTTGTTTCCAGTTTTTAGTATTTATAAACATAGCTGATATAACCATTCATGCACAGGTTTTTAAGTAAATGTAAATTTTCATTTCTTTTGGGAAAAAATGTAGGAGTAAAATTGTTGAAACTTTGAAGTGCATACTCAACTTTCTAAGAAATGGACTAACTGCTTTCCAAAGAGTAACACTTTGTTTCTGACCAGCAAAGTATGTCAGTTGAGTGTCTCCACATTCTTCTCAGCATTTGGTATAAGTTTTTTATTTTTCTGTTTTATTAATTGACTATGCGTGTATTAATATCTCATTTAGTTTTAACTTATTTTCCTAATGCCTAATGATATAGTTCATCTTTTCCTGTGTTTATTTGTTATATTTCTGTATGCTTTGTGAAATGTCTGTTCAAATATTTTGCTCATTTTTAATTAAAATGTTATTACTGAGTTTTGAGAGATCTTCAAATATTATGATTAAAAGTCATTTGTAAGATCTATGATTTTCAAATATATATCCTTAATCCATAGCTTGATTTTCACATACTGTTTTGCAGAGCAAACATTGCTAACTTTAATGAAGTTCAATTTAGCAAAATTTTCTGATATGGATTATGATTTAATGACTTTTCTTTTTGCTGTGGAAGACTGGCCCTGAGCTAACATCCATGCCCGTCTTCCTCCACTTTATACGTGGGACGCCTACCACAGCATGTTTTTTGCCAAGTGATGCCATGTCTGCACCTGGGATCTGAACCGGCAAACCCCGGGCTGCCAAGAAGCAGAACTTTCAAACTTAACCACTGCGCCACTGGGCCAGCCCTAATGACATTTTTAAGACTCTACAAACCCAAAGTCACAAAGATCCTATTTTTTAAGCAGAATTATGTTATGCTTTACATTTAGGTTTATGATCTAATCTGCATTCATTTTTCAATAGAATATGAGGTATGTCTCTGGGTTCCTTTTGTTGTTTGTTTGCATATGGATGTCCAATTTTTAGCAACTCTTTCCAATGAATTACCTCTGTGTAACTTTGTAAAAATATCTATTAAACTTATTTGTGTGAGTCTATTTCTTGACTCTCTATTCTGTTTCATTTATCTATCTGCTCATTAATTGCCTAATCCCACACTTTATTTCTGTCCTTTTACAATAAATATTGAAATTAGGTAGTGTGAACTCTCAGTCTTGATTCTACTTTTACAAACTTAGAATTTTGTCTTATTGCATAAATTTTAAAATCATTTTGAATAGGATCAAATTTTAGAATCAAGTCTACAGCTGTTCTTCTATTCATTATTTTCTGCTTTCTTTTCCTTTGTTTCTTTTAAAACCTCCCACAAAGAAAACATCAAATAATTTACCCAATAAATATTTCTCCGTATAGTTTGCCTTTTACAAAATGTTATCGAAATGGAATTATATGGTACATAGACTTTTGAGTCTGGCACTCTTTTTAGCAAAATGGATTTGAGATTCATCTATGTTGAACTGCATATTAGGTCCATGGAGTCAAAAGAGGCAATGATCTGTTATTCTAGTATAATGTAATAGTCGCTGAAATGCTATTATATGCATATGAGGAAAATATAAAATATGAATACTCTTTATTTAGAACTACAATTTTGAGTAATCAAATTTGTTTTAAAATATGTAACAATTTCAACTTCAATTAATAGTTTTAAAATAAGTATATAAAGTGAAGAAAACACAGAAATGCATCAAAAACAGAGACAAAAGAAGTGCAGTGAAAACAAGATGTTAATTTATGCCAACTAATGTTTATTATACATAATCATAATGCACAATTTCTTGTTTTTGAACATAAAAGTGTACTGTTATGAAGTAAATTTGTTAGAAATTATTGGCAAAATAAAATCAAGTGGCTTAGGAATGAGAATCTAAACTGTCAATCCCCACACTCAGTGTGGACATGAAAAACTGAAAGCACCTCTGACTGTCTTCATTAGCACGGTTTTGTTATTCTTCTGATTTCAGTACTGTGACTTTATTCTTCCAGGAGTCTCCTGTCCAGACCACTGGTTTTATTACATTATGGAAATTTCCCAAAAGATCTATCAATTCTTCAATTGGAAACATTCACACTGTTTACCCCTAATATTCTTTCACTCTGTTTCTTCAAAATCTTCACCTTGCTATTTCCGCCACTCTGGGACAGTTGCATGGTGATCTTTACCCAATCCTGATCAAGGCCCCCAGCCCAGCTTTGAAAGATTCACCTAAAGTCAAAATTAGAAACCTCATGTTAACCAAGAAGATTCTGCCAAAGCTTGGCAAGGTGGAGTACTCTGTTGCTGTGGTAAGCAATGAACAACAAAGTTTTGTCTTATCAACAAGTTGCTCTGGTGATATTTGGGGAACTAGTTTTTGATGACAGTTACAGTAAGTTGGAACAGCACAGATGGAAATTGAGGTCACTCAAGTCAGAAATTCCCACCCAGGAAGCTGCGGCACATTGAAATGCCCTGGAGGAATTCTGATTAAGACACATGTAAAAGTAAAATATATGCTACCATATAAAAAATAAGGAAATTGAAAATGAAGCTTAGTTATAGTGATATTTTACATCAATTGGTATATAATAAAAGTGCTAATTTAAAATTGACTGTTGAAATTTCTAGGCTAACTACAAAAAAGATACTCAATGGTATAACAACAACAGCAAACTAAAATCAGGAAAAGGAAATAATAAAAAAGCAAATATATTACTTCAAGAGAAGTCAGTAAACCACGCAAGAACAAAAATAGCACAAATAGAAAACAAATCCCAGAATGGTAGAAAATACTGATGCAACTCTGTCAGTAATTAGACTACTTATAAATGAAATAAGCTCTTCAGTTAAAATCAAAGATTATTGGAGTGTCCAGAAACACAAGATCAAGCATGTACTTTTTACAATAAACCCGATTTATATATAAAACCAAGGTTGATGCGAAGGTAAGAGAATTAAAAATAATATCAGAGAGAAAACTCATGTTACTCTATTATCAGATAAAGTATTACTAGAGATGAAAAGGGCCACTTTAGGTTGAAAAGAGGATGTAATTTAATATGAGGATATAGTAATTGTCAATTCCTACTCCTTTAATTGCATAATTCAAAATGTAAAATGAATGAAATTGGCAAAATTAAAAGAAAAATGTCAAATCCATAAACATAGGTGGAGATATTTACACTCTTCTCTCAGTAACAGATTGAACAAGCAAATATAAACTTCATAAAGATTGTGATTAAACTGCTCTGTTAAAAAGTTAAAATAATTGATATTTCTAGCACAGCACATAGCACGTTTTTTATCAACTACACGTAGAACAATTATAAACTCAATATTTAGCCAGAACAATATGCAAATACTCAACAAATTCCAAAGCATCTGAATTATGCAAGCTATGTTATCCTAAATACATGGTAACAAACCAAAAGTCCAAAATGAGGTATAACTAAAAATTTCCCAAAATTATAGAAATTATGTAGCACACTTTAAGAATAAGAATTGGGCCAAAGGAATAAGAAATAAAATTGATAAAGTATTTTAAACTAAATTATAATTAAATATAACTGTACCCAAATTTATGGGATGCTGCTAAAATAGTGCAGAGAAAGATTTACAGCTTTAAAAGTATATGTTGAAGGAGAAAAATGTTTGAAAAGGAATGATCCAAGTGACATCCCAAGAAGATATAAGAAGAGCAAAGTAACTCCAAAACATAGAAGAGAGTACATAACTAAATAAAAGGAAAAACTAATAAAACAAAGCAGATGCATAGCAGAAGCAGATCTAAAGATTGGTTCTTTAAATATTTAACAATGTTAATAGCCCATAGCAAAGTTGATGAAGAAAAAAAGAGAGAAAACACAAGTTACCAATAGCAGGAAGTAAAAAGTGGACATTACTAAAGCAAAGCATGTTGACAGTGGTTCATAATAATGTATTTTAAACTTGAAATTTGCTAGGAGAAGGTCTCAAGTGTTCCCAGCACAAAGAAAAGAGTAACTGTGAGGTGATGGATATGTTAATTAGCTAGATTTTGGTAATAATTTCACACTGCATACATATATCAAAACATAACATTGTAGAGTCAGCCCTGATAACCCAGTGGCCAAAGTGTGACGTGCTCTGCTTTGGCAGCCCCACTTCATTTCCAGTTGTGGAACCACACCACTCATCTATCAGTAGCCATGCTGTGGCAGTGGCTCTCACAGAACTAGACGGACCCACCACTATGCACTGGGGCTTTGGGGAGGGAAAAAAGGAGGAAGTTTGCCAACAGATGTTAGCTCAGGGCAATCTTTCCCAGCAAAACAACAACAGAACCGTAATAGTGTACCACCTAAATATGTAGAATTTTTGTGTGCCAATTATACCTCAGTAAAGCTTGGGGTAAAAAGGCAAACATGTGAAAATCAATCATATTTCTAAATATTAGTAGTGTAACATTTGAAAGCAATTATATACATGTATGAATATTTATGCATATTTATAAATTCATGTAATTTATGGGAGCTTCAAAGGATAAAATTCTTCAGCATAAACCTAACAAAATATGTGCAGGACCTGTGTGTTGAAAATTGAACACATTAATGAAAGATGTTAATGAAATCCAAATAAATATGGAGACAATTGTGTTCATGGATTGGAGGGACCAACCTAGTAAATATTCCAATTTCAAAAATTGATCTATATATTGAAAATGATTCCAATTGAAACCTCAGCATGTTGGGTAAATATAAACAAGCTGTTTCTAGGGCAATTTACAGAATGGGAGAAGATATTTGCAAGTCAAATAACTGATAATGTGTTAATATTCAAAATAAATAAAAATTTATACAACTCAATAGTAAAAAAAATTGACTAAGTGTGAAGATGAACAGACATTTTCCTAAAGAGGACACCCATATGGCCCACAGGCACATGAAAAGGAGCTTGACATCACTAATCACTAGGGAAATAAAAATCAAAACCACAGTAAGATATCAATTCACACCTGTTAGAATGCCTACCATCAAATAGACAAGAGATAACAAGTGTTGGTGAGGATACAGAGAATGGTGAGAATGTAAATTGGTACAGACACTATGGAAAATACTATGAAGATTCATCAAAAACATAAAAATAGAATTACCACATGATCCTGCAATCTCACTTCTGAGTATATATCCAAAGGAAATGAAAACAGGATCTCAAAGACATATCTCCAATCTCACATCCATTGCAACATTATTCCCAATAGCCAAGATAGGGAGGCAAGGTAAGTGTCTGTCAACAAATGAATGGATAAAGAAAATGTGAAATTTTATTTAGCCATGAGAAGAAAGGAAATTCTTCCATTTATGACAACATGGATGAATGTTGTGGGCATTATGCTCAGTGAAATATGTCAGACAGAGTAAAGTAAATACTGTATATCATTATATGTGTAATCTAAAAAAGTTGAATTCATAGAAAGAGTAGAGTGTTAGTTACCAGGAGCTGGGAGTAAGAGAAATGGCAAGTGTTTTGTCAATGAATACTCATTTCCAGTTATAAGATAAATAACTTCTGGGTATCTAATGTCCAGCATGTTTATTATAGTTAATCATACTGTATTACATACTTGAAAGGTACTATAATAATAGACCTTAAATGTTTCACCACATTAATCTTCAACTGTCTCCATAAAGTTGTAAAAATAAATTAAAATGTATAAAAATAGAAAGGCAAGTGAACTGGCTAAAATAATTTTGAAAGAAGTATAAAATTGGAAAAAGCAATTTTAAGACTGTAAAGTTCAATAATCAAGATAGCATAGTATTGATATATGAATACACACATAAAATTTGAGATTAGAATGCAGAAACAGGGCAGCATAAATATGGAAAATTTATTTTGACAAATGTCAAACCAATTCAACAAAGAAAGGTGTACATTTAAAAATGTTGTTGGAACAATTTACATTATCCTGCGGTGAGTTGTTGCCTACATTGCACTATTGATGAGGATGTTTGAATTGTGGTTACCCTAAGACATGATAATGTCCTGCTGTCCATTTTCTCTGGGACCATTCTGGCAATCATGATTCCCAGCTGTCTCCCATCCCTTGGAGCCCTGCTCAGGGCTGGAATGGCTTCTGAGATCCGGAAAGATCTGGCTCCAAGTTCCTGTGAATTCTGCCTTCAGAGGAATTAGTAACTCTGCTTTAGAGACATCCCCTGGCAGCTCAGGTGTCCCCCAGAAGCACCCACCTGCATCTTAGAGTATCCCTACATGGCCCAGGTCTGTAGCCCAACACTAGGTGACGGGGACGAATAGTCAGTGTGGTGTGCACATGCACCTGTGGATCCCAAAGCACCTACCTTCATGCATCAAGGACTTCCAGGCCTGGAAAACAGAGGCTGCCCCAGCTCTGCAGGCCAACTTCCTGGAACACTGATTTCCCCACACAGTAGTCCTGATACACAGCTGGGAAGATCGTTTTAGCCACGCCCTTTATGGCCCCGTGTTGGGAAGATACACGTGGCTTCTCTGGGTGTGAGGTCTATCAGGTGTTTTCATGAGGTTTTCTCAACTCTGCCCTGGATAACAAGACTCACTCCAGGAAAATAGGCATTTTTTTAAAGAATGGGCTGGACCTTCACAGCGAGGCATGTCCTCCGGAAATCCCTACCTCTGACCTGATCTGTGCTTACATGATCTACCTGGATCTGCCAGGACCAGAGAAAGATCTCTGGGAGCCTGGATGCTGAGTCATGCTGACATGTGCATATGCAGTTAGCACCAGAGCACCTGTCCTGTCATCAGCTCCTCTAGGCCTGTTGGATAGTGCCTTGCCTAGCTCACCAGGCATTTTTTCCATGCAGTGAGCCACTGACGAGGAGGTTGAACTGTGGTTACCCTCAGACCCTATAAAGCCCTGCTGTCCTTTTTCCCTGGAGCATGTCTAGCAATCATGATTTCCAGCTGTCTCCTATCCCTTGGAGCCCTGATCAGGCTCAGAATGGCTCCAAGATCCTGTGAGTTTGGGCTTTGGAGGAATTAGTACCACTGCTTGGAACCAAATGGTTCCTGGCAGCTTGGGTTGCCATCCAGAACTCCCTTCCTGTGGCCCAGACTATCCCTAGATGGCCCAGATGCAGAAACTGACACCAGGGATCCAGGAGGCATAGTGAGTGTTGTACATGCACACGCAGTTGGTTCCCAAAGCACCTGCCTTCAGGCATCTAGACCTTCTAGGCCTGTGAATTGGGTGCCGACCCAGCCCAGATTGCCATCTCTCTGGGGCCAGTGGTTCCCACACTGCAGGCCTGATGTGGAATGGAGAAGGCCATGTCAGCCAGTCCCTTAGCGGCTGTGTGCCAGGAAAGTACACACAGGCCTCTGTGGGAGTGAGATCTCCCAGGTGTTTCTCATGAGCTGTTCCCCAGCACTGCCCGAGTTAACAGGGCTAAGGAATCTTGTGAATTCTGGCTTCAGAAAAGCAGGAATTTCTCTTTCAAAGTGGGCTGGACATCAGCAGTATGGTGTCCCCTAAAAGTCCCTAACTGTATTCCAATCTGTCCCTACGTGGTCGGAATAGATCTCAGGGAGCCTGGATGCTGTGTCATGCCAGCCAGCACATGCACAGTTCACAACCGAGCTCCTGCCCTCAGTCATCAGCCCCTCTATGCCTGTTGCATAGGGCCTGCCCTAACCACCAAGCATTATCCTGGGGCCAGCAGCCTCCCAAAAACCTCATTTCCCTGAGACGCTATATGGTCCTGTGCCAGAAAGATATACAGGCCTTTGTGGGAGTGAGGTTCCCTGGGAGTTACTAATGAGCTGTTCTGGGCACAGCTAGGGATGGCATGGCGAAGGAGCTCCCACGAGTTCTGGCTTTAGGAAATATGCATTTCTATTTTGGAATGGGCTGGACCTCTTCATTGCAGAGTATGCCCCAAAAGTCCCTACCTCTTGCTTGGTCTGTCTCTAGATGGCCAAGACTTGGAGAAAGATCCCAGGGAGCCTGAATGCTGTGTCACACTGACCACACATGCACAGTTTGCACCCAAGCACCTGGCCCCTGTTGTCAGGTCTTCCAGACCCGTTGGCTAGAGACTGACATAGCCAAGCAGACGTTATCCTGGGGCCAGTGTTTCCACAAATCACACATTTGGTGAGAATGTTCACATGGTGGTTGCACTCTGACCACATAAGCCCCTGTTGCCATTTTCCCCTGGATCCTGCCTGGCAGTTATGATTCTCAGCTGTCTCTCAACCCACACAGCCCTATTCAGGCCTGGAATGGCTTCTGAGAACCCCTGGGATCTGGCCACAAGATCCCATTGATGTGGGATCGGCGAGCCAAAGAGTCAAAAGAAACATTTCTTGGGATCTCAAGGTCTGGCAGTAGTGCTCTTTTATTTAGAGAAGAGTGTGGAATAGCATGGGGACAGGACCCATGGGCAGTCAGAGCTGCTGCGTGGGGACAAGACCCACTGGCAGGAGGAGCTGCTGTCATCACTGCTGCTGCAAAATGGGTTGAGAGTAGGGCTAAATTTAAGGCGTAAGTATGTGAGTTATCTCTTTACAAGACAAAGGAAAGAATATATAAAAAGTTGTTAAAATGGTATCAGTGCAGGTGGGGTCTGGTTATTGGGTGGTCCTATAATTTTTAGATAAGAATCAAACTGGATTAAGTAAATGGCAGAAGCCACCACTTTAAATACTACCTTCAGCTAAAGACAAAGGAGGATGTTGGGGGGTGGTCAGTTACATGAGGTTACCACACAGTAAACAACTGAAGTCCTTGCCTTCTCCATTAAGAGTTTCTAGAGATAAGGTCAACCCTGCTTCCTCCTGGTGCAGAGAGGGCTACCCCCCTACAGATGGAGACTTCCTTCACAAATGCAAATGTTTCTCATCCAAGGGCAAGCAAGTTCCACTCCTCAGAGCCTCCTTCCCTGTCTGCAGTTTTCAAAAGTAACTGATGCGAGGTCGGTGAGCCGAGGAGTTGAAAGAAAGATTTCTTGAACACTTAAGATGTGGCAGTAGTGCTCTTTTATTTAGAGAATAGTATGGAATTGCATGGGGACAGGACCCATGGGCAGGCAGAGCTGATGCCAGCATGTTGCTGCTGCTGCTGCTGCAAACATGGGTGGAGAGTAAACCTAAATTTAAGGCATAGGTATGTGAGCCATCTCTTTACAAGACAAAGGAAAGAATATGTAAAAAAGTTAAAATGGTATGAGTGCAGGGTAGGGTGGGGCCATTGGGTGGTCCCACAGCTTTTAGATAAGAATCAAACCAGATTGAGTAAATGGCAGAAGCCACCAATAAATATTATCAAATATTATCCTCAGCCAAAGACAAAGGAGGATTGGTGGGGCGGGGGGGGGGGGGGGGTGTGGGGGGATCAATTACATGAGGTTGCCAGACAGTAAACAACTTAAGTTCTTGCCTTTGGCATTGATTAAGAGTTTCTAGAAATAAGGCAATCCCCCTTCTTCCTGGCACAGAGAGGAGGCATCTTTACAGATAGAGGTTTCCCTTACAAATGTAAATGTTTCCCAACAAAGGGCAAGCAAACTCCACTCCTTGGAGCCTGCTTCTCATGTGCAGCTTTAAAATTAACCAGCCTAAAATCCTCATCATAACCAGCCTAAAATAATCCTCATCACCATGAGATGTGGCCTCAGGGGAATTAGTAGCCCTGCTTTTGTGCCTGGCAGCCCTGTTGTCCCCCAGAAGCCCCTGCCCATGGCCCAGACTATCCCTACACAGTGCAGGCCCAGGGACTGAGACCAGGGAACCAGTATGCACAGTCTGTGCAGCATGTGCTGCACAGTTGGCTCCCAAAGTCCCTACCTTCAGGCATACAGGACATGTAGGCCTGTGAAAAAGGGGTATCTTCAGCCCACAGGCCATCTTTCTGAGGGCGTGGTTCTCTGCACTGCAATCCTGATGCAGAATGGGGAAGTCAGTTTCAGCCTGACCCTTTATGGCCTTGTTATGGGGAGGTACACAAGGCCTCTGTGAGAGTGAGGTCTCCCAGGTGTTTCTCAGGAGCTGTTCCTGGGAACTGCCCAGGATGGCAAGGCTAAGGAATTCCCCTGAGATTTGACTCAGAAACATCCATTTTGTTTCTGAAATGCCTGGACCTCAGCAGCACATGGTGTCCCCCAGAAATCCCTACCTTTGCCTGGTTTGTCCCTACACAGCCAGGACATGGAGAAAGACCCCAGGGATCCTGGATGCTGAGTCACACCAGGATGGGCATGCACAATTAGCGCCGAGCTCCACCCCTCTCATCAGGCCCTCCAGGCATTATCCTGAGGCCAGCGGTTTCATGCATCGCACCATTGATGCAACATTGGCGAGGAAGTTTGAATTGTGGATGACTTTAGACCCCAGAACTCCGGCTGGTTTTTTTCCCCCTACGGCCTGTCTGGCAATCATTATTGTCAGGTATTTTCCAACTTTTGGAGCTCTGATCAGGCCCAGACTATCTTCCAAAATCTCAGACATTTGGCTTTGAGATCACATGAGATCTGGCTTCAGGGTAATTAGTATTTCTGCTTTGGAGCCAGATGGATCCTGGTTGTTCAGGATGTTCCCTGGAATGGACCCCCCAGGGACCAGTCTACCCCGACATGGCCCAGACTAGGGGACCAATACCTGGGAACCTTGGTGCACAGTCAGTGGCCCACATGTACGTGCAGTTGCCTCCCACAGCATCTGCCTTTGTGTATTCAGGACTACTAATCTTGTATAATGGAGGACACCTCAGCACAGCAGGCCATCTTCCTGGGGCCAGCGTTTCTCCCCAAATGTACTTTGGATGCAGAGCAGGAACTGGTGTTTCCGCCAGACCTTTTATGGCTTTGTGTCAGGAAGATACACAGGGCGTCTGTGGGAGTGAGGTCCACCGGGTGTTTCACTCGAGCTGCTCTTCAGCACTGCCTGTAGTTTCCAGTCTGCGTTCCCATCATATCAGGTTTACATGCAACAGGTGTTTCTTTCTTCAAATGGGCTTAGCCTTGGCAGGGTGGAGAGTCCCCTGTAAGTCCCCACCTTTCTCCCCATCTGTCCCTACATGGACGGGACCCAGAGAAATATCCCATGGAACATGGATGCTGAGATAGGCCAGGATACTGACAAATAAAAATGGCAAGCAATGGGATATATTGGAGTATACTAGGAAGCCATTTGGTATAAACCTAATTCGGCCTGACTTTGTTTTTTCCAAAAGGGCCTGACTGTGGCTGTTGAGCACGCATTGTATATCTGCTTAGACATTTCCTATGGCCAGAACAAAGGCCCTTGAGATAAAGGTGCAACTTCCCCTCACATTGGCATTTCCCTAGGGATAAGCATCTTTCCTTAGGCTAGGAACTGATTGCTGCACTCACCTGTGACCACCCAGCTGGACACAACAGACTGCCACCCTGCTGCGTTCACTGAGACAGAAGACCTACCTGCTGTTTCCATCAATCGCTGTGCCCACAGAGCAGTCTCGTGACTATTGTAAAAGGGACATTTCAATCCTATGTGAAACATCCTCTCTGGGGGTATATAACCACTCTGTGCACCCCACTTCTTTGATGCCCTTTCTTCCTTCAGGAAGAAAGGCCCCGGGTTATAATCCTCAGATTTAAGCTCAGAATAAACTCACCCAAATTTTCATTTATAGATTGGTTATGGATTATTTTCGTCGACAATACTCATGGGAAGTTTGCACCCAAGCACCTGTCCTCAGTCATCAGGCCTGCCAGGCCTCTTGGTTAGGGCCTGTGCTAGCCTGCTAGGCATTATACTGTGGTGAGAAGTTGCCTGCATTGTGCCATTGATTAAGAGTTTTGAATTGTGATTACCCTGAGATCCCATAAGGCCATGCTGTCCTTTTGTTTCTGGAGCCTGTTTGGCAATCCTGATTCCCAGCTGTCTGCCATCCCTTGGTGCCTTGTTCAGGTCTGGAATGCTTCTATGATCCTGCAGGATCTGGCTTCAGGGGAATCAGTGACTCTGCTTTGGGGCCAGGGTGGCCCTGGAGCTGGCAGTGTCCTTCAGAATGCCCCATCTGTGTCCCGGACTATCCCTTCAGGGCCCTGGCCCTGGGGACCGATTCCAGGGAAGCAGGATACATGGTCAGCGTAGTACACTCATGTGCACTTGGTTTCCAAAGCCCTTGCCTTCAGGCATCGAGGTCTTCTAGTCCTTTGAAACCAGGGCTGTGCCAGCCCAGCAGGCCATCTTCTTGTGGCCAGTGGTTCCCCCACTGCAGTCCTGATGGGGACCCCGGAAGGTAGTTTCAGCCAGACCCTTTATGGCCTCACACCAAGAAGATACACAGCCCTCTGTGGGAGGGAGGTCTCCCAGGTGTTTCTCATGAGCTGTTCCTGGGAACTGCCCAGGATGGCAAGTACAGGAATTCCTGTAAATCTTGCTTCAGGAGAACAGACTTCTCTTTTCTGGAAAGGGCTGGACCTTGGAAGTGTTTGGTGTCCCTTTTGAGTCCCTTTTTCCTTCTTGGCCTGTCCCTTCATGGCCAGGATCCTTGAAACATCCATGGATCCTGGGTGCTGTGTCTCGCTGGCCCAAGCATGTACAGTTCGCAATGAATAGTTCTCTCTGTCATCCCTCTAGGCCTGTTGGATGTGGCCTACCCGACCCCACCAGGAATTATCCTGGGGCCAGGGGTTCCCCAAAGCTTTTTATGAGAAGGTTTGAATTGTGGTTACCCTCAGAGGAAGTAAGGCCCCGGTGTCCTTTCTCGCTGGGTCCTGCCTGGCAATCACGATTCCCAGCGGATTCCTGTTCCTTGGAGCCCTGCTCAGGCCCAGAATGGATTCTGAGATGCTGGGAGAGCTGCTTCAGGGGAATTAGTGGCCATTTTGGAACCAGATAGACGCTGGCAGCCCAGAGTAGGCCCAGAATCCACCTCCTTTGGCCCAGACTGTCCCTATACTGTCCAAACCAATAGTTTGATACCAGGAAGACTGGGAGCCTAATCAGTGTGGCACATGCATGTGACATCAGCCACAGCAGCACTTGTCTCAGGCATCTAGGACTTCCAGATCTATGTCACAGGGACTGCCCCAGCCCAGCAGGTTGTCTTATTGGGGCCAGCAGTACCATACACTGCACTGCTGATACAGAAAACTAAAGTGGAAACTTAAGAAGTTTAGTTTTTAATTTTCAGAAGACGAGACCAAATATTAGAACACTAAAAGAGAAAAACAGCATGATTATTTCAACTGATGCACAAAAAACTTTTGACATAATTCATTATCTATTCCTGATTCAATGTCTCAGCAAACTAGGAATTGAGGGACCTTCCTCAGCCTGACAGAGGGCATCTATGAAACACCTGCAGCTGG
This sequence comes from Equus przewalskii, assembly GCF_037783145.1. NCBI lineage: Eukaryota > Metazoa > Chordata > Mammalia > Perissodactyla > Equidae > Equus > Equus przewalskii. Next base: position 170,281 of record NW_027228442.1, read on the forward strand.
ACTTCAATGAAATAACCCTCTTTGGAATCACCCAGGAAACCAGCACTCTTAGGAGCATCTTTTACACCTGAATGTTTTAAACTGGACTTCGTGTCGAACAGGAGGGTGGACACATTCACGTCACTGAAATAGCGTTGCTCTGAATCATGTGCACAGCTAGCACTCTTCTATACTGACTTTTTTTTCTTTTTTTTTTTTTTTTTTTGAGGAAGATCAGCCCTGAGCTAACTACTGCCAATCCTCCTCTTTTTGCCAAGGAAGACTGGCCCTGAGCTAACATCCATGCCCGTCTTCCTCTGCTTTATACGTGGGATGCCTACCACAGCATGGCTTTTGCCAAGCGGTGCCATATCCCCACCCAGGATCGGAACCGGTGAACCCCGGGCCGCTGATAAGCTGAATGTGTGAACTTAACTGCTGCGCCACCCGGCCAGCCCCTATACAGACTATTTTTTTTAATTTTAGTAATATAATGATGTTGTTCCACTTTTGTCCTCTCTATTGCATTGTTTCCAATGAGAACTCTGTTGTATCTTTACCTTTGTTTCTCTGTACATAATGTTATTTTCCCTAAGGTTGCTTTCATGATTTCCTCCTTAACATAGATTTTGAGGAATTTTATTTGGTAAACTTTGATGTAGCTTTCTTGATGTTCCTTGTTATTGAGGATTATTGAGCTTCTTGCATTTGTGGCTTTATAGTGCTTTTTTAAACTTTGAAAATAATTGACCATATAACCTCAAATATTTATGGAAGGCTACACTAAATTTTCTTTCTTGGATACCTTAATTACATGTATTAATCACTGTTTTCACAGGCCCCCCAACTCACTAGTGCTCTGTCCATTTTAAATTCTGTTTTCTTTCTGAGTCTCATTTTGGATATTTTCTATTGCTGCATCTTCAAGTTCAGTCATCTTTCTCAACTGCAATGTCTAGTCTGTCGTTAACACAATCTCATGTAATGTTTTATTTTCAGAAGTTTCATTTGGGTTCTTTATACCCTTCATATCTCTACTTAATGTTTTGAACATATGAAAAATAATTAATACAACTGTTTTTTATTTCTTCCCTTCTAACTGTAGCTGATTTCTTACCTTCTAACTTCTATTTTAGGTTGTTTATTATTGATTGATTTCTCTGCTTGTTGTCTGTTGAATTTTCCTGCTTGGTCATCATTAGTTGGATGCCAGACACTGTTAATTTTACTTTTTAGTTTTGTTCTGTTGCATTCCTATAAATGTATCCAAGCACTGTTTCAATCCACAGTTTAGTTACTTGGGATCACTTTATTGCTTTAAGATCTTCCTTTAAGACTCATGGGCAACACTGGAACAGTGTTTCTCCTGAGGCAGATCTCTTCTGAACACTCTACCCATAGTTTTCTGAATTATGAGGTGTTTGGTTCTAATTGTTAGGTACAGGCACGGTTCCCAGCCCTCTGGGAGCACCTGACCCTGTTCCCTCTAATCCTAGATGGCACTTTTTTGAGCCCATGGCAGTTTCCTCCCGTGCATGTGCAGAACAGTGCTCTGCTGAAAACTTCAGGGCGATCTTTTGCAGACTTTCAGGTTTCTTTCTCTGTAGACTACTACTATTTTGGATTTTATCCTGAAAATTATAGCCAACTTGGTCTCTCCAGAATGCCATTTCCATCTCCCCAGCTCATGCTTTCAGTGGACTCCCCCACGGTTCCACTTCCCTGTGCCACAGGCTGCAGAGCTGCTCGAGACAGTGAGCTCAGTGGGCTGTGGGGCTTACGTCACCTGATTATGTCTCGCAGGGATCTCTGTCCTTCATTGCACATTATTCAGTGTCTTGACATTTTTTTAAAATATATTTTGACTGAAGTTTCCTGATTGTTTCAGGAAGGAGAGTATGCTAGATAAGAGCTAATATGCCTACTAGTGAACCTCATCTGTTACTGTTTATGCCCTTGTGTTATCCTTTCCCCTCAAGTGGGCCCTGGACTTAGTGATCTACTCACAACAAATAGAATACATGATCAATGATGAAATGTCACTTGTAAGATTAAGCCTTAAAAAGAATATGGTTCCTTCCTTGTGTGTCTTGTCGTGCACTTCTCTCATCTCTCATATGCTGGTCCTGACAAAACCTGCTGCCATGAAGTGAAGCAGCCCTGTGTACAGTGCCAGGTAGCAAGGTCCTGGCACCTGACAGCAACCATGTGAGCGAGCTCAGATGCAATACCCTCGTGCTTCTCCGTTAGAGGCTTTAGGTAAGAATGGAGCTGACAGCTTGATTGGATAGAAGTGGTAAAAGCATTCTTTCTTATCTTGTTCCTAATATTAAAGGGAAATTTAGTCTTTTACCATTAAATATAAATGTTGCTAATAGATTTTTTATATGTGCACTCAGTTGACTTTAAAATATTCTCCATTATTCATATTCTACTGAGACTTTTTACAACGAAACTACGTTGAATTTTGCCAAGTTATTTTTCTGCACTGATTGGTATAATCATTTTATTTCTCTTCCTTAGTTTATGAATTTCACTGGATTACACTGTTTGGTTTTCAATTATTAAATCAGCCTTGCACCCATGGAATAAACTCGACTGAATCAAAATTTATTCTTCGGATAAATTGCTAACACCTATTTGCAAAATTTTGTTTGTTTATTTGTGTGTTTTTAACAGGTTTAGCTAAACCCTGGGTCTCTCTCTCTTTGTTTTTTTGCTGAGAAAAATTTGCCCTGACCTAACATCTGTTGCCAGTCTTCATCTCTCTTTTTTTCCCTCCCCAAAGCCCCAGTACATAGTTGTGTATTCCAGTATTCTAGTTGTAAGTCCTAGTTCTTCTATGTGAGCCAATGCCATGGCATAACAACTGACAGATGAGTCATGTGGTTCTGCACCTGGAACCAAACCTGGGCTGCCAAAGCGGAGCGCACTGAACTTTAACTGCGAGGCCATCAGGGCTGGCTCTATTTACAAAAATTTTTATTGAGATTTTTTGCCTTTATAGTTATGAGGTGTCTAGGTCTGTATATCGGAGTAATACCAGCTTTATGCAATTAGTTGCACCCTAGTCACTCTTCTATTTTCTGAAGGACGTTGTATAGAATTGGTGTTCATTATTCTTTAAATATTGGTACAAATCTCCAATTAATTTAAATGAGGGAGGAGATTTCTCTTTGGTGAGATTATAAATTATGAAATCAATTTAATCTTGATATATGTTCCAACACTTGAAAGGAAAAGGCATTCTGCTGTTGTTTGGGGGGATTTTTCTGTAAGTGTTGTTTCCATCTTCTTGGGTTATAATGAGTTTAATTCTTCTACATCCTTTTGATTTTTCCATCTAGTTGTCCAATAAATTATTGTAAGTACAATTTCCAAGTATACAACTATAATTATGGATTTGTAAATTTCTTTATTTAATTATATCAGTTTCCACTTCACATTATTTGAGGTGCTATGGTTTGGTGCATACAAATTTGTAGTTTTATGTCTTATTTGTGGATTGACCCTTTAATCATTATATTATGTCCCTTTCTGTCCTTGGTGATTTTCAATGTTCTACATTCTATTTTATCTTATATTAATATAACCATTCCTTTTTTCTTTTCATTAATATTTGCATGATATCACTTTTCAATCATTTACTTTTAACAGGTCTTTATTTTTATATTTGAAATGATTTCCACGTAGAAAGTTTATAGATGAGTTATGTTTTTAATCCTTTCTGCCAATGTAGGTATTTTAATTGGTGAATTGAGACTATTTGCATTTATTGTAATTATTAATAGCTTAAGGCTTTTCAGCTATTTTATTTTTTTCTGTTCTTTTTCTTTTTTAAAATTTCTGATTTATTTTCTCTGTCTTCCTATAGGTTATATAAAAATATTTTAGAACTCACTTTTATATATCTATAGTCTCTCTTTGCCTGTCTCTGCATATAATTTTATGATTGCTCTAGTTATTACATTATATATACATACCTTGTCAAGTATATTTGTGTTAATTTTATTTGAGTGAAGTGTAAAAACATAATCACCATTTTTATGTTTACTATTCTTGTTTATGATACAGTTGTTTTAAGTACTTTCTCAACATATATTCATGACCAAATAAGACAGAGTTATACTTTCTGCTTCCCCATCAAACATAATTTAGAAAACTCAGGAAAAGAAGAAAAATGTCTAATATTTTCCCACATTTTTGCATACTGTGTTCTTTTCTCTTTTTTTGATTTTGTAAAAGTTCTTTTTTTCTTTCCTCTATGTTTAAAGAAATTTCTTCAGCTGTAAAGTTAATGTAGTCTTGCTGGAAAAAATGCCTCTTAGTTTTCTGTTTTTTTGTGAATATCCAGATTGTCCTCATTTCCATAGGATTTTTTTCTTGAAAATATGATTCTAAGATTACAGTTCTGTTCTTTCAGTATTTGAGGACCTTGTGCCATTTCTGTTTGCTGTGGTTTCTTATGAGAACTCCACTGTCATTGGAATTACTTTTCCCTTTCTCTTTTTGGTATTGTTTCTCTTCTTCTATTTTCAAGATTTTTATTTTTAAATTCTGCATTTGATGTATAGTGGTGTGAATTTTTTTTCTATTTATCCTTTTCGAGATTCACTCAGGTTTGATTTTTTTGGGGGGGAGGGGAAGATTCTTGCTGAGCTGTCATCTGTGCCAATCATCCTCTGTTTTATGTGGGATGCCGCTACAGTTTGGCTTGACCAGCAGTCCTAGATCTATGCCCAGGATCTGAACCTGTGAACCCCTGGCGGCTGAAGAAGTGTGAGAACTTAATCACTATGCTGCTGGGATGGCCCATCACTCACATTCTTGACTTTGCAGTGCCTTTTTGCCTCTACAATTCAGAGGTTTCTAATATTTACTTTACATTATGGGGATTGCATCACAGAATTTTTAGTTGGACTTGCTGGGAAGATCAGGCAACTTCATGTCTACTCCTTTACACTTGAAGTCGAGGACTAACTTGACTTTTAAATTAATGATTTAGTTCACATGTATTTAATGTAATCCTTAATGTATTTAAATTTATATATACCATTTTGCATTTTGTATTCTAACTGACATATTTATTTTGTTTCACATTTTCTTGCCTTCTGTAGAATTAACGTTCTTTTCTTCATTTTAAATAATTACTTTGTTAACCTCATTTTTATAATAATTATTGTAGATATCTTGAGATAAAAACAGATATTCTTGACTTATTAAAGTATTATTTAAATTATTTCCTTTTTATATTTCTTCAAAATTCTTGGGTTTAGCAATATTTAAAATCATTTTGCCCCTTCCAACATTTGCATAATTGTTACCATGCATTTTTATTCTGAATATATTTTAACTTTAAAACTGATTACAATTTTGTTTTGTATACTCAATTTTCAGTCATTAATCACCTAGAGTTACAAACAGTATTTACCTCTTTATTGTTGTTATTTTTGTTGTTCTCATTGCTTTCATTTCTTTCTAAATTTCTGCATTCCAAGGGGGGTAATTTTATGTCTGTTTGAAAAACAGATATAAAACTTTAGATTTATTTTATAGGCAAAATACTCTCCCCCAGCACTATCTCAATTTTCCAAATTTTTGAACTTTGAATATGGTTTATTACATGGAAATGGAAATTAAACTTTCAGATAGAATTAAGACAGAAAATAAGCTGATCTTAAAATTGGGAGGTTCTCTTGAATTATCTGAGTGGGCCCATTGTATCCAAAAGGGTCCTAAAGGTAGAAGTGGAAGTTGGGAGAAAAGATAATGTTGTGGTGATACAGTGTGAGAAAGGCTTGCTTAGCCATTGCTGGCTTTGAAGATGGAGGGGGCTATGAGACAAGGAAAGAGAAAAGCCTCTAGAAAAGCCTTCCTAAGGCTAGGAAGTAGAATAGTCCATAGAGCCCCGAGAAATAAACACAGCCCTGACGGAAATTTAATTTGAACTCTGATAGACCTGGATCAGATTTCTGACCTACAGAGCTATAATCTATAGAATCTGTTTTGTTTTCAACTGCTAAACTAGGGGGATTAATTTTAGCAGCAAGTGGAAGCTAATGCAACTTTCTTTTGGTTTATATATGCTTGTAAAATTTTTAATAGTTTTTGTTTTATTGAAAATACTTTTATTTACTTTCATATTTGAAGGATGTTTTTCCAGGTTATAGAATTCTAGGTTGGTTATACTTTTATATGAGCACATGACAAAATAAATCCCATTATTCCCTCCTGCAAGTTCCAACATAGCACATCCCCAGAAAATCAATGGTATAATTTTACCAAATATTGGATTGCATTTATTAAAATTCTACATAAAGTTAATCATAATACATTTACTCTTATTTCAATTGGATGCTTACAATCAGTATAAATACTTTGATTCATTAAAGATATTGAATCATTATTTCATTTCCTTTTATTGCTGAGCAAAATTCCATTATATTTATGTTATATAAAAATACTGTATTATATACGATATAATATATACTAAATGCTATTATAAGATATAATTAATATTATATTATATTATATGATTCCATTCTATTCATTATTTGGCTATTCTCTCAATTATTGATGCACATCTGGGCTTTTTCCAGCTTTAGACATTTATAAATAAAGGTGCTACGAACATTCGTGTGCAAGTCTTCGCGTAGTCAAACGCTTTACTTTATCTTGAGGAAACCTAGGAATAGGATGTTTGAATTGTGTAGTGTCTAATTTAATAAATTGCCAAAATATTTTACGAAGTAGTTGTGCCATTTTTAACTCCTGTCAGCAGTTTATGATACTTTCCATTGTTTCATTTCCACAAAATACTGGGTAAGGTAAGTCTTTTTATTTTAGATATTTTAGCAGTCATGAAGTGGTATTTCATCATGGTACCGTTGTGGTATTCATATTTAATTTTAATTTCTTGAACGATTAAAGATGCTTAATATCTTTTATGTGTTGTTTTGCCAACTATAGATGAACTTTAGTGAAATATTCCCCCAAATGTTTTGCTTACTTTTCAATTGAATAGATTTTTTTTTCTAATTATTGAATTCAGAGTCTTTTGCATGTCTTGGGTATACATCCTTTATGAAATATATAACTTTAAAATATTTTCTTCTAGTATGGCTTGTCTTTTAACTCTCTTACCTAGCATCGTTAAGAGCAGAAGTGTTGTTTTTTAATCCAATATATTATTTTTTTCTTCTTTAGAATGCACCTTTGACATCAAATATGAAGTAGTATTCACCAAATCCACTAGTTGGCAATTTTCTTCTGTAAAAGGCCACTTGTAAATATTTTTGGCTTTGCTGATTAGACCATTTATGTTATAACTACTTAACTCTGTATCGAAGAAAAAAATCATACAAAATATATGCCTACATTCTAAAATACTTTTTTACAAAAATCAGGCAGTAGGCCAGATTCAGGCCACAAGCAATAGTGTTCCAACTTCTAGTGTAACTCAGGGTGACAAAAATTCTCGCTTATATTTTTTCAGAAACTTGTACATTTTGGATTTTACATTACAGTTTGTTATCCAATTTGAGCCATTTGTATATGATATAAGATAAGAATCAAAGTTCTTATTTTGCATATAGATGTCCAATTGTTCCCGCAACATTTAGTAAAAGGCTATTCTTTCTCCACCATCTTTTCCTTTCATCTTTGTTGGAAATCAATTGAGCAGATATGTGTGATTCTCTTTCTGGAATCTTTTTCTGATTCCATTGATTTATTAGGCCAATACCATACTGTCTCGTTTGCTGTCTGTATAAAAATTCTGGAAGTCAGATAGTTAAAATCCTCTTTTATCTTCATTTTTCATATGCATATGTTTATTCTAAGTTCTTTGCATTTCCATATGAATTTCAGAACCAAGGTAATTTCTTTCACAAAAAAAATACTGCTAGAGGTGCAGGCCCAGTGGCACAGAGGGTAATTTCACACGTTCCACTTCAGCAGCCCAGGGTTCACTGGTTTGGATCCCGGGTGTGGGCCTACACACTACTTGTTAAGCCATGTTGTGGCAGGCATCCCACATATAAAGTAGAGAAAGATGGGCACGAATGTGAGCTCAGAGCCAGTCTTCTTCAGCAAAAAGAGGAGGATTGGCAGCAGAGGTTAGCTCAGGGCCAATCTTCCTCCAAAAAAGAAAAATACTGGAAGTTCATGTGTTATTTTCACGAGTCTACAGATCATTGGGAGGATTGACATCTCAATAATATTGTGTCTGAGGTTTATGACATAATACATCTGCCATCGTCTGGATGTACTCTAATCTATCTTAGCAAGGTTTTAGAGTTCTCAATGTGCAGCACTTACACATATTTTGTGACCTTTACCCATAAGCATTTCATCAGTTTTGATGTGACTCTAAATGGTATTGTTTTTAAATCTCAGTTTTCTGTTGTCTTTTTGAGGAATGCAACTGGTTTTTGTACATCGAGCTCCTGACCTGTAAAGTTGTTAAACTTACTAAGTAGTTCTAGTAGCTTATTTGTATATTCCACAGGAATTTTTACATAAATTATCATGTTTCTGAATAATGATACAGTTATTGCTATCTTTTTGATCTACATTTATTTTTCTTGTTTATCGTAGTGGTTTGTTCCTAATAATAGAAGAAAAATATTCTTTTATTTACTCTTAAATGGTATTAGCTGCAGTTTTTTTGTAGAAGTCCTTCATCAGCTTGTCTTCTCTATCCTTAGTTTACTGACTATCCTTATCAGGAATGAATTTTGGATTTTCTCAAATGTATTTTTCTTCCTCCATGGTGATAAACATACGAACGTTACTTTTAGTTTCCTAATATGGTGAATTTCCTGGAATGATTTTGAATGTTGAGCCAACCTTACATTCTTACGTTAACCCCCAATTGCTCGTGATGTCCTTCTCTATATTTCATCCTTTTCTATATGACTACATTTCATTAACCTGAATTGAAGTATTTTTGCTTCCATGTTCATGACATATACAGCCTGTAGTTTTCTTTCCTTCTAACTCTTTGTCTTATGGTGGTGTCAATAATAATGGCCTTACCCAATGACTTACAAAGTACTCACTCCTCTTTGAATCATGTGAAAATCCCATAGCATTATTGTGACCAAAAACTGATCCCTGAATTGCCACCAATGACTGGTATTTGGTAAAGCCTGCTGGCTGTTATCCTCAAATTGGACAGGAACTGATTACCTTTGGTAAAATAATGACTGCCTTCAGGATTGTTTCTGACATTATCCTGTGTCTATTTCAGCTTTTCATTTTGTCCTCTAGGAAAAAAGGGATCAAGAGATGTTTTAATTAAAGAAGGAGTGGTCTCTTTTTTCTAAGTCTAGCTAAAGTTTTGTCAATTTTGTTTTTCTTCTCAAAAAAACAGCTCTTATTTTCTGGTCTCTCATTTATTTCTGCTCTGATCTTTGCTATTTTATTCCTTATGCTAAATTTGGGCTTAGTTTGTTCCTCCTTTTCCTAGTTCCGTGTGGTTACTGTAAAGTCAGGTTTTTTGAGATTTTGTTCCTTAATATAGGTACTATTACCATAAACTTCTGTCTTAGAACTGTTTTGCTGCATCCCATAAGTTTTAGAATGCTGTATTTCCATTTCCTTTTGTTTCAAAAACATTTAGTCCCCTTTTGATTTCTTCTTTGACTCATTGGTTGTTTCGAGTGTGTTTTTAAACTTGTACATATTTATGAATTTTTCAGGTTTCCTCTTGTTATTGATTTCTAGTTTTATACAATTATGGTTAGAAAAGACACTTGGAATATTTTCAGTATTCTTAAATTTGCTAAGATTCATGTTTTGAATTATCTGCTGTCTTTCTACTCCGGAGAATGTTTTCTAGGTGCTTGAGAAGAATGTGTATTCTGGTGCTGTTGGATGGACTGTTCTGTATATGTCTTTTAGGTCTATTTGTTCTAAAATGTAGTTCAAGTTTGATGTTTCTTATTGATTTTCTTTCTGGATGATCTATCCATTTTTGAAAAGGGTGATTACTGTTTCCTGATTCAAAGACCGAAATTTTAACTGCCCTAAGGCAATTCTGGATCTCTATTCTGTCCTCTTTGGCCCCTTCATTTTGTACTTTACAAGAGGGACTGAAAACAAGATGCGTCCTGCATGCTATGGTTGATAGAATAGAAGTTTGTTTAGGTGATGCCTTGAGGACTGAGAACTTCTTACCTGAGAGGTACGTGAAATTGGATAAGCAGTTCTGAAGAGCGCTGTCTTGGATATGAGTGGCCCTGAAGGGGAAATACACAACGTTTTAGTGCAAGAATGTTAAACTTACATCTCTTCACACCATTCTCTGAAACTATCTAAGAAGTAGTCAAAGATAGCATAAAATATGGTAATTTGTCTAATGACAACATACTGATTCTATGGCCTCTTGAGACTGAGGTTGGGATCTAATATCCTCATTTAATGTGGGATCTCACGGCTCTTGGCAACAGGCTTAGTTTTGTCGTAACAACACGTCTATTGATGATGTTTGGAGAGTCAGTTTTGAAAGTACAACTGATGCCTGATGTTATGTAATATGCTTATTTTTTTGTCTGTATATTTTGTTTCTCTGGCAATAATGTGTTTGAGGTGCTATAGGCAATCAAAAGTGTTCAATAAGTGAATGACACAGTGATTAATTTTATGCTGATCTTCATATTGGAGAGGCTTCTATTAATGTTTCAGATTTTCCTTGAAAGTTTTTTATAAATGAGTCCTCTGAAAAGTATGTGTTTTCTCAGGTATATCATATTCCTTATGGAGAATTTGTTTTAATTCAGTTAAACTTATTTTCTTTACCTGTATTGTATATGTTTTCTCTTTAGTGTGGGTAGTATTTATGAACACTGGTGGCATTTGTTTTATTTTTTTGTACATTCAAAATATATCTTTTTTTATTCATAATTGTTAATTTTTGTCTTATTAGTTCTTTCTAAGTGAAAAAACTGACTATGAAATCCAATTATGGTTGGAAGCTTGTCCACTTGCAAACTTCACTCTTGAGAGCATGGTGGAGGGCATATGACTGGACTGAGCACTTTTAATTCCACAAAAGATGAATAAAATTTTTCCAAACCAGAAATAATTCTAGGATCTCTAAAATATCCTAAACACGTCACTTGACTTTTAAGAGGATATCTGTCTAATTGCATATTAGAGAAACGTGCCAAAAAGTATGAAGGCTGGAAAGAGTGTCCAATCCTAGGGGAATTTTTAAAATACAGAACATCTTATAAACAGAATAACAAATAAAAAGCCCTCTTTACCCAGGCATCAAACATAGTTCATGACATTTAATTATAAAATGAAAACAAGCCACAGTACAGTGCACAGACTATAATACATTTCTGTGTAGGAAGTGTTGTAAGTTCCTAGTTGTTTTATATGCCTTCTGTGACCACCCTCCCACAAAGAAAAGTTAGAAGAAATCAATAAACACTGGATCAATATACAAGAAATGATTAAGTGGTTTACCTATGTAGGCAAAGGAAAAGAGTGTAGACAGGAAAAGTGCAGTATTGTAATTTCTAATTTTTATCTTCTTATATAGTTCTGATTTTTGAAACACATGACATAATTTATTCTGAGAAGTGAGATAAAACAAAGGAATTAAATTCCATATAATCATATGGATCATGTGAAACTGTAAATGAGCAAAATTTGAGTGAAAGGTACTTGGTGATTGGAAGAGATAATTTAGAGAACCTTGAGTTTTTTCAGTGAGATCAGGGTTCTGCTTTAGGAAAGTGATACCTGAGGGGAGATCTTGAAGTACCAGCAGCATGTGCTGAGGGCTGCAAGAGGGAGGGTCCATCAGAGGGAGCAGCATGTGCCAAGGAATGTGGGGAAAGTACCTGGTGAGTAGATGGCAATAAGATGACCTACTGAGACTTTAACTTTGACAAGAGAAGGAGCAAGGAAATGAGAGAGGCCAGACCACACAGGGCTTCTAGGCTAGGATGAATGATTTAATTTACATGCTTAAAGCAGTACCAAGACATCCATCTGTTTTAAGCAGGAAGAAATCACGTTCTGATTGACACTGTAAAATGTCCACTCTGGTTGTTGTACGCAGGCCTCATGGGACCAGGTCCTGAGAGGAAGGGATTGGACCCTTGGGGGAGATACTGTGATATCCAAATATGGACATGTGTAGCTCCGATTCTGGTATTGTCCAAGGAGATAAAAATGAGTTGATGCATTTGAAAGTAATTTGCTAGCTATGAACAGTGATGGATTAGGGGATGACAGGGAAAATTTTAACAGACTTTTCCACTTAAATAATGAGGGACTGCTACACAATATAGCCATTTTTTTTTCCCTTAAAGATGGTGGAAAAATGCTGACTTCAGTTTTCTACCTGTAAGTTTCCACAATTCAAGCCTGTTTTCACAAGGAAATAATCAGTGAGGAAGGCAGATACTTTACCTGGAAATTGAGTACAGTAATATTTCAACAGAATATTTGAGTACAACATTAGTATTTAAAATATAAATGGTAACATTTATTTTAGCAAATTTACATCACAGAAAATAGTACAGCCAAATACGATGTTTACAATTTCCTAAGTCAAAAAGCTGCTTAAATACTCATAAAAGTTACCTTTATATGCATCACTATCTCAGTTTTTAAAACTATGTGTATAAATGTATTGTCAAGAGTTAGAAAACAACTTGTAAGTAAATGCTCTCTCTATAAAATATCTTTGATCTCCTTTATGTTCTACAAAATTTCATCAAATACTCTTGCAGTTTTATAATCAAAATAAAATTCAATATTGTTTAACTTTCATTTTGACATTTTTGCATTGGGGATTTTGCATTGACTCCTGTTTGCGTTTTGTTTCATGCTGTTACGCTGCTATGAAGATCACCGGCAGCAAGATTCTGAGACTCCGTGATAACCTGCTTTAATGCAATCTGCCCAAAGGAAGCAGAATACTTATTACTGTTATCAAGTTTGCCCCTTTCCAGTGAAACCACACTTATTGCAGTTTTTGAAAGTAAGACCAAAGAGTTTACAAACATATGACAATGAGATGAAAATAAATGAGTAGGACAAAGTTCTTTTGTATGTCTTTAAATTGTAATTGGAGTAGGCACCTTACTCTTTCTTCTTTTAACTCAAAACCACCCACAGCTCCTGGCTTGCCCTAGCAAAAAAAAAAAAAAGAAAAGACAAGAAAAATCCAATTAGAGGTTTGTGATAAATGGAATGACAAAGGGAGGAAGACTTAGATAGACATTCTGCCAGGGAACTGGAGTTGCAAAAATTACGATCGCTAATGGGATAAGAAAATTCCTCTTCAGCTGTGAGGGATTACGAACATGTCATCCCCCAAACATGCTGCTTTGGAATACTGACGTTTTGGAACTGAGAGCACTAGAGAAACAGTAGATGCAAGAAGGACTACTTGACCTCCCCTTTTCTACCCAAAAGCAGGTCAGATCATTTCCTATTGGAATGTGCTCTCCTTGTCTCAGGAAGAGAACATTCTCATTACCACAGACTGGGTTTTGATGCCAAAACAGACCTGCAAAATAAACCTACTAAAATAACTCTTCCCTTCCCTTCATTTCCCTATACATTTTCTAAGCAGTCTCCCATAATTGGCTGCTCCTTGCCCTTTTGTCTTGTCACATACCTACAATTTATTGCTCTTTCTTTAAAAAGTATATAAACTTTTGAGATTAACTGCTTCTTTGGGTTCATTTTCCTTTTGAAGATACCTAAGTGCACATAAACATTAAAATAAAATATGTATGCTTTTCTCATGTTAACCTGTCTTAAGTTACTTTAATGCTGAGGCTTAGCCACAAAACCTAAGAGGGTAGGAAGAATTTTTCCTCTGCTACAGTAGGATGGCATACAGATTTAGCTGTGTGCTGAAACAGAACATTTCACTATTTTTTGTGAGACTTTGGATATAGCTTTAGATATTCTGATGGAAAATGAAGGTTTAGGAAAAATGTTGATGTATGCATTAAGTTTTTAATATCCATGGTAGGTAATTTTGACAATAATTTCCTTAAATGTGTACTGCTTTAAAAATAAAAATAATTAGACATTCAGGAAAAATATTTTTGGTTTAATATATACCAGAAAACAACATCTCAGAGTTTAAACTAAGAAAAATTCCAAGCATTGGCATTTGCAAGAAACTCCTGATTTCATTATATTCTCTTGCCATAAAAATAGATGGTTTAAAACCTTGGTTGCCTAAAATAGTACTTCTGGTGATTTAATCTGCATACCAGGCACCCCGGGGAACTTGTTGTAATGCATAGTCTCATTCAATATGTCTAGGGTGAGATTCTGCATTTCTAACCAGCTCCCAGATGACCCTGATGCTTCAAGTCCATTGGTCACACTTTTAGGAGCAAGACTTTAGGAGGCAATCAAGTGGAGAACACTTATGCTAAAAAGTTTTGATAAGATTTATTTCTCCTAGCACTCTGATCCTCTTATTTGTTACTAAACTGAAGTGAAATAACTGAAGAGCATAAAGCTACTTCATTAACACAGGACGGGGAACATAGTACTGGAAAACCTTCTTTTTCCAATTTTTTCCTCTCTCTCTGAATTGAATTAGTTCATGCTGAAATGATTCTTTTCTTGAATATTTTATGAGAATCTCACAGTGCTGACACTTGTTTTACTGTGTTAGCCCATTCTTGTACTGTCCAGTCCTAAGATTTTCCTTTTTTCCCTCCACTTATTAACCTTATTACCTCTGTTAATATTTTGAAATCCATTTATATTATCCAGAATAATCCCTTATCCAATATTTCTCAACAAAATTCTCCAGTTGTGTTTACATTCATGATTAAATCAACATCTGTGCTTAAGGATAGTGCCTGGTTCATCACATGTGTTTGATAAGTGTTTATCGAGATAATTATTCAAGCTTCAAAGTGATGTTTGTAATAGCCCATCTACCAGATGGAGTAACACTGCTCCATTTAACAGAAACAACTTTTGGCCCATGGTTACTGTTAAGGTGTAAATTATGAAAACATTCAAATGAAATATTATATGGGACTAAATCGTCATATTTTCTGATTGTTAATGCTTTATGTTCAGGGAGCTTGTGTTCTCTCTCTATCACTATGTCATTCCACTAAAACATACTTAAACACAGTAATTATAGAATATCTATTACAGTAGAATTCAAAAGTGCCGAGAGATGTCTGTATTAGGTGGTATCAATTTTACAACATAATTTTCAAGACTTACCATTTGCAAATATGGCTTGAGAATCCATTCTAAACTGCTCATTCTTGTTGATCTCTCAAATCCCTCTCATGTTTCTGACCAAGAGCAATCTCCTTTGTGCTAGAACTTTCCTGAAAGCTTTCTTCACATCTTTGTTTCTCAGGGTGTATATGAGAGGATTTACCAATGGGGTGACCACACAGTAGAACACTGAGACCACCTTACCAATGGTGAAGTTGTATTTGGCTGGGGGGCGGACATAGGCGAAGATAATGGTGCCATAATAGATGGTGACCACAGTGAGGTGGGAGGCACAGGTGCAGAAAGTTTTCTTCTTAGCATCCCTGGAAGACAGTCTAGTTATTGTGACCACAATATGGCCGTAGGAGGACATGGTGAGAAGGAAAGAACTTAGAATCACGATAGAGCTACATGTGTAGCCCAAGGCCTCCACCAAGAATGTGTCTGAGCAAGACAGTTTAAAAATGGGATCTGAGTCACAAAAGAAATGGTTGATCTTCCGGGGGCCACAAAAGTTTAGATGAGAGATGAGTATGGTAGGTAGCAGAGGGGCAATGAAGCCTCCAACCCAAGATCCAGCTGAAAATCGCAGGCACACTGGAATACTCATGAGGAGTGAGTAATGTAGAGGGCTGCAGACAGCCAGGTACCGGTCATAGGCCATGACTGCCAGCAGGATGCACTCTGTAGCTCCCATGGAGAAAAAGAAGTAGTACTGAGTTATACAACCAGAAACAGAGATGGTGACAACCTGTGAGAGGCAGGTGGCCAGCAATTTAGGCACTGTGGCTGTGGTGTACCAGATCTCTAGGAATGACAAATTTCCCAAGAAAATGTACATGGGTGTTTGAAGTGTGGAATCCATCAGAACAATAAAAATGATGAGGGTGTTTCCCATGAAGGAGAACAGATATACAGTGAGAAACATCACAAACAATGTGAGCCGCAGAGAGAGAACACCAGAAAACCCAAGAAAAATGAACTCGGTCACTGCTGTTTTGTTTGTTACATCCATGGCTCATCTTCTCTGATCTGGAATGAACCAACAATGCCCAGAGTGTGGCAGATGAGCAAGAATGGAATATTTTCATGTTCCTTTATTTTGTGATGCTAATGTATCTCTAATAATAATAAAGATGAATGACTGACCAAAACATATTGGCATCTTTATAAACATTTTACATTGCTTGACTCAGTTGACTTACGACATAAATCTCCAAGGTAAACAGTCTAGTAATCTACCTTACAAATGAAGAAACTAAGGAAGTAAATATTTTTTCCAGAGTTACATCACTTTAAATGGTGGGGCAGATGGTACCCAAGTAGATTTTTTAAAAGATCACAGTTCAAGCGAATACACAAAATATGGCTATTGGAAAAACATGACATTGTCCCATCACTAGTGATTTCACATCATAGAAATTAGAAGGTGGTAAAGAAACCGACAGCATGCAGATCAGAGGCCAGTGGATGGGGTGGGGCTCTCAGAATGGAGTTCCTAGGTCACACTAGTTGCATTATGAAGACACACTGTTGCCTACAATTTTACATCTATGAGCTTGGTTATATGCCTCATTTAGGGTTTGGTGGGAGATTAGTACAGGGATGAATTTTATCTCCAGAAAACCAAACAGAGAGTAGGATACAATATATACGTGGAAACTTTTTTCCCATAAATATTCTTTTAACTTTCCTAATCTTGGTTTGTTTTCAGAAATAGTGCATCCAGCAGTTTTCCTACATTGGTTAGGAACAGTCAAGCAAATAATTTAAATTCAGAAACCCATTCATTCTTCATTGGACATAGAGTTTTTTTTTCCAAATCTTGGCTATTTTGAAAGAACCCTTAATATGAGATATACTCACTTACCAATTTTTAGTGTACCGAACAGTATTTATAATTATGGTTATATGAAGTGTTTTTGCCAAAATAAAAATACATAAATCCTTTTTTTAGAGGAACAAAGTTTTCCAATGGGTGTATTCATGTACAAATGTGTTTTAGTGCCAAACTATCTAGACGGTAAGTATTCAGCAGAAAAAAATTCTTAGTACCCATAATAAAAATTTTATCATATATGTAAAATATATTTTTTCATTATATTTTAAGAAGTCCCTGTGGTAAAGATACAGACTTGATATCTCCTATATCACAATGAAAAAAGTAGATGAAAGAAACATGAAGGCAATTCAGTTCATGTCTAAAAATTCCTGTGTTAAACATTTATGGAAGTTTTGAATCATAAAACTCTATTTTAAAAATGTATATAGGCTTTATGCCACAGCATTAATGCTTCCTGTGATGTGTTGGTGATTGAATGGTGTATATATAGATCATACTTATAAACTTGACTCTTTAATCAAGTCTAGTAATTTCTATTTTATATATATATATAATATATATTTTATATATGTTTTATATACATGAAAAATATATATATAAAATAGTAATTACTAGTTAGACTTGGTTAAAGAGTCAAGTTATGTTAACATGGTTAAGGGATATTTTATTTGTCCCACTAAAGCAACCTGGAGATATTTATCCCCTACAAATCCTAACATTTTTGCCATATTACTCTGAGTAACAAAAATAAAGTGCGCTTTTCACAGACTATAGCACTATTCAAAAAGATTTAAAAAAATATTACGACTAGAAATCAACCTAGAATTTATCATTGAAGAAAAGCATTTAAAGGAAAGAACTCGGGCTAATTTCTTAAAACATTTTCTTCTGAGTTTGATTCTCTGGTTCTACAAGAAAATTATTAACATTTTTATTATCTGTGTAAGACAAAAGTCCAAAGTCTCTCATTGTGATTATTAAATGTGTATTTCATGACCATTTTTCTCCTAGCATTAACCAAAAGAAAACAAAAATTATTTGGAAAGGATGTAAGTAGTTCTTTGACAATGGAAGCAGGCCAACATCATTCCAAAGAGAAAATCTCTTTTCTTTTCCTAAAAAATCTCACAGTTATCTACTTCTATCTTTTGTAAAAATCCCAAGCTGTATATAACATTAGAAGAGCACTAGATGATTGAGAAAATTAATTTTAAATTATCTATTACTTCCATAAAAATAAAATAACTTTTAAATATGAAGAAGAACTTATATATGTTAAAATTTATTTAGTGGTTTTAATTTATAAGCTATAATTGCTTATACTATGTGCTAAATGAAGGTCTGAGGAAGAATATTGCCTCAGATTACAGAAGGTTCCAAAATTATAAAAGCACTGCTATGTAACTCCATTGCTTTCTAGGTAAGTGAGAAATAACAGCAATTACATCCCCCCAGGTATACTCACAGCCTTTATTCTGTATGGTTATTTTCAGGAATGGAATGTTACTAACTATATTTTCTTTGACTCTCCTTTTCAGCTGTGTGTTAGAGCACACTGTATTCAATTTGTTCATGAGGGAAAGAAGTTAAAAATCTCCTCCCTTCTGTATTGGCTAGCCGTTTCACACCATCTGTGCCATAGATAAACACCAAATTCCTTGTGTTTTTTCCCCTGTAGGCAGGATGCGGGTAAACGCATGATCTGAGATTCCCGTTGAGAGGTGTGTTACAATTTCATCAGCCTTGAGCCTTGAGCCTTGGAAATATGCCCTCTGCCTTGGGACATCCACAAAGATTCCCTCAGGACTTTCCTATGGAGAGGGTCAGAGTAGTCTCCCCTTGGGACCAAAGGAAGAACAAAGCAAATGTGGGAAGTACTAGAAATGTCTTCACAGGAACTGAAGGAATTGATTTCTAAGTGGCTTCATTAGTTGCCACTGCACATGGTGTTCACCCTTCAAAAAATGATTGCAGAATTGTATCCCTCCATATTTCAGCCCCCACAGGCATGGCCAGATGACTGTATTCTCTAGCACACAAAGTAGGCACGAGATCAGCATTTATAAGACTTCCTTTGCAATAATAGAGTTATAAAACAAACAAACAAAAAACCCAAAGAACAGCACTGGCATAGCATCTCTTTGTAGCAAATAAATCAGCTAAAAACATTTACCAGGTGTGTGTGGAAAACAATGCTGCTCAGTGTAGTGGATATTGAGGTTGAGTCATTTCACAGAAAGTTTAAGTTACAGGAGCATAGTGAATGTGTGTAGAGGGTATGCAAGACTGACAATCCTTGGGGCACAAAAAGACGAGAATGACAATCTAGATGACTGAATAAAGTAAATCTAGAGGACGTCCACAGATGTGTGGTGAAGATGGAACTTGGAACACAAGTTTGAGCTTGTTCATGTTAGTGAAGGGAAATAATGTTTTGGTCAACGTACTGTTTGAGAAAGTGGGTTATCCTATGTGTAAAAAAACCCCCACAAAACTCAGTCCTTGTGCATAAATACCAAGTGGATCAAACCTTCAGGCAAAAAGGGAAGAAATTGCAAACCAGTGATTGTCATTGAGAAAGTGGAAGGTATCAGGAGATATTTGAAAATGTGTGGAGGCAGCTTGTTTGAAACAACATGGGATGTTCGTGTCATGTATTGACATGAGCATGAAGATTGTAAATTATCTAGAGATGCCAAATACCCTACACAAGTTATTAATAGTGATCCCACTGAGAATCACTGATTTAAAGGCAATAGAAGAGGATAAATTTTTAAAAGAAAATTTTGCTTCATTGAGGTCACATTAGTTTATGTAAATTTCAGGTGTACATCAATATTTACCCAAGGAACATGAAAACACTAAGTCAAAAATATATATGCACCCCTATGTTCATTGCAGCATTATTCACAATAGCCAAGACATGGAAGCAACTTAAAATAGAATTTTTGAGCTATAATTGACATCCTATAAATTACACTTATTATGAGTATAGAGTTCAATGAGTTTTGATAAATGTATACACACATGTAACTGCAACCACAGTCATGAAATGTAGCACTCTGATCTACTGCAGAAAGTTTCCTCATGCCCCAAGCACTCAACTCATTTCTTCCCTTGGACCCAAGCAATTATTGCTCTCATTTTGTCACTATAGCTTAGCTTTGTTTTGTTTAGATTGTCATAGAAACAGAATCATAGAACATATATTCTTTTATGTCAGCCTTTTTTCATTTACAGTCATGCATTAGAGATTGAATCACACTATTGTGTGTGTGTGATTTACATCTGTTGCCAATTTTCCTCTTTTTGTTTGAGGAAGATTGTCGCTGAGCTAACATCTGTGCCAGTCTTCCTCTGTTTCATATGTGGGATGCTACCACAGCATGGCTTGATGAGCAGTGTATAAGTTCCTGCCCAGGATGCAAACCCATGAACCCTGGGCTGGAGAAGTGGAGCACACAAACCTACCCACTATGCCACCAGGCCGGCCCCTTGTTGTGTGGTTTAAGTCTGTCCTTCTTATTGCTGAGTTGTAACCTATAGAAGACATATACCAAACTTCATCCATTTACTTATTGGTAAATATTAAGATCGTTTCAAATTTGGAGTTATTAAGAATAAAATTGCTATGAACTTTCATGTACAAATTTTTGTATACAGATATGTTTCCTTTGCCTTGAATAAAAGCTAGAATTGTAATTTCTGGGTCATAGGGTAAGTATCTACTTAAATTAATGAGAAATTGCTAAAACTTTTCCAAAGTTGTTGCAACATTTTACATTCCCATCAGCAGTGACGAGTGTTCCACTGTCCACATCCTCACCAATACTTGATATTGTCCCTCTTTAATTTTAGTTGTTCTAGTGAGTGTGTAGTGTTTTCATGTGTCACTTTGCATTTTTCTTACAGCTTATGTTAGTGAGAATCTTTTCATGTGTTCACTGACCAATCTTATGAAACTTTCATTAAGTGTTTAAATTATGTGAATTTAAAAATAGATTGTTTATTCGCAAATTAGTATGTTCTATTAGTTATATACAAATGTATTTGTGTTTATTCTTTTCCAATTTTTGGCTTGTTTTCTATTCTCTTACCACTGATTTCTAAACAGCAAAAGATTAAATTTGATGAAATCAATATTATTTTTATTTTTCATGATTAATGCTTTTTGATGTGTGTCTTATATAAGACTTAGACTATTCCGGTTTCATGTAGATGTTCTTCTCTATTTTCCTCTGGAAATTATATGGTTTTGCCTTTTCTATTTAGATCAATGATCCTTGTCTAGTGAATTTTTTGCAAGGTATGAAGTAACATTAGATATTCTATTTTTTCTTCCTTTACAGATTTTCTATACTATTTTAACAAATAAAAATCTTTCCCAATTGAATTTACTAGGCCCATTTAAAAAAAAATAGGTTGACTATAAATTTGTGGGTCTATTCTTGAACTCTTTACCTGATCTATTTGTTTCTATTTATGCAAATACAGTCTTGGCTAACATTCCTCAATAACCAGTCGGGAAATAAGGTAGTTAAAGTGCTCCAATTTGGTTTTCTTTTTCAAAATTGTTTAGTCTGATCTAAATCTTTGGATTTCCATACACATTTCAGGAGCAGCAAACCAATTTACATACACACGAGCCTTCCAGGAACTTGAGTCTCCTGATGCATGAACATGCTATATCTGGCCATTTATTCAGCTTTCTTTAATTTCTCTTGCAGTATTTTGTAATTTTACATGCAAATGTCTTCCACATACTTTGTTAATTTTCCTGTATATTTTATATTTTGATGTTATTAGAGTGTTTTTAACTAATTGCATTTTCTAAAAGTTTGTTCTTGTTAGGATCTAAAATAAGAATTGATTTTTGTATAATGACCTTGTCATCTGTGATCTAACTAAATTCAATGTCTACTTAAAGTAGTTTTCTTTGCATATTTTTGTGGTTTCCTATTTACAAAATAATATTATTTACAAATAAAGATTTATTCTGTCTTTCTAATCGATATACCTTCTTTCAAGTGTGCCTTTATTTCCTTTGTTTGTCGTCTTACACTTCCTAGGACCTTGAATGAAACAATGAGATTGGATATCTTTGACTTGTACCTAATCATAAAAGAAGAGATTCAGTTTTTTACCATTAATTATGATCTTAGGAACAGGTTTTTTTCCCCCACATAATTTTATTTCGATCATAATGGTTTATAACTTGTGTAATTTCAGGTGTACATTATTGCTTATCAATTCCTGAATATACTTCATCATGGTCACCCCAAGTAGTCTAATTTTTCTCCATCATCATATGTATGTGTCCCTTTATCCCTTTCTCCCACCCCCTAAACCCGCTTCTCCTCTGGTAACCACTAATATGTTTTCTTTACCCATGTGTTTGTTACCTTCCACATATGAGTGAAATCATGCAGTGTTTGTCTTTCTCTGTCTGGCTTACTTCACTTAACATCATACCCTCAAGTTATATCTATGTTGTTGCAAATGGGATGATTATTTTCTTTATTATGACTGAATAGTATATACATATACCACATCTTTTTTATCCATTCATCTGTAGAAGGGTACTTGGTTGCTTCCACATCTTGGCTATTGTGAATAATGCTGCAATGAACATAGGGGTGCATAATCTCTTTGGATAATTGATTTCAAGATCTTGAATAAATACCCAGAAGTGGGATAGCTGGATTGTATGGTATTCCTATTTTTAGCTTTTTGAGAAATCTGCATAGTCTTTTCCATAGTGGCTGCACCAGTTTTCATTCCCAACAAGAGTGTATGAACGTTCCCTTTTCTCTACATCCTCTCCAACATCTTTTGGTTTTTGTCTTGGTAATTATATCTATTCTGACAGGTGTAAAGTGATATTTCATTGTAGTTATTTTTTTATTGCATTCATAATAGTTTACACCAATGTGAGATTTCAGTTGTACATTATTTATTGACAGGCACCACACAAATGCTCCCCATCACCCCCTGTGCCCACCCCCCATCCCCCTTCACCTGGTAACCACTGAACTGTTTTCTTTCTCCATGTATTTGTTTATATTCCACATATGAGTGAAATCATCTGGTGTTTGTCTTTCTCAGACTGGCTTATTTCACTTAGCGTGATTCCCTCTAGGTCCTTCCATGTTATTGCAAATGGGATGAATTTGTATTTTTTTTTCTGGCTGAGTAGTATTCCATTGTATATATGTATATATACACCACATCTTCTTTATCCAATCAACAGTCAATGGGCACTTGGGTTGCTTCCATGTCTTGGCTGTTGTGGATAGTGTTACAATGAACATAGGGGTGCATATGTTACTTTGGGTTGTTGATTTCAAATTGTTTGGGTAGGTACCCAGTAGTGGGATAGTTTGATTGCATGGTAGTTGTATTTTTAATTTTTTGATAAATGCCCATACTGTTTCCCATAGTGGCTGCACCAGTTTGCGTTCCCACCAGCAGTGTGTGAGTGTTCCCTTTCTCTACCTCCTCTCCAACACTTGGTATTTTTTGTCTTGGTAATTATAACCATTCTGACAGGTGTAAGGTGATACTTCCTTGTAGTTTTGATTTGCGTTTGCCTAATAATTATTGATGTTGAGCATCTCTTCATGTGCCGATTGGCCATCTGGATATCTTCTGTCGAAAAATATCTGTTCATATCCTCAGCCCATCTTTTGATTTGGTTGTTCCTTTTTTTGTTGTTGAGTTGTGTGAGTTCTTTATATATTTTGGAAATTTTCCCTGTGTTGGATACATGATTTTCGAATATTTTCTTTCAGTTGGTGGTTTGTCTTTTCATTTTGTTGAAGGTTTCCGTTGATGTGCAGGAACTTTTTAGTCTGATATACTCACATTTGTTTATTTTTTCTTTTCTTTCTCTTCCCTGAGTAGACATGATATTATAAGAGATGCTTCTGAGACTGATGTCAAAGAGTGTACTACTTATATTACCTTGCAGGAGTTTCATGAGTTCAGGACTTATCTTCAAGTCTTTGATCCATTTTGAGATTACTTTTGTGCATAGTGTAAATAATGGTCTACTTTCATTCTTTTGCATGCGGCTGTCCAGTTTTCGCAACAGCATTTATTGAAGAGACTATCTTTTCTCCATTGTATGTTCTTGGTACCTTTGTCGAAGATTAGCTGTCCGTAGACGTGTGGTTTCATTTCTGGGCTTTCAGTTCTGTCCCACTGATCAAGGTGCCTGTTTTTGTACCAGTAGTATGCTGTTTTGATCACTATGGCTTTGTAGTATGTTTTAAGGTCAGAAATTGTGATGTCTCCAACTTTGTTCTTTTTTTCTCAGTATTGCTACAGCAATTCAGGGTCTTTGATTGTCCCAGGTGAATTTTAGGATTCTTTGCTCTATTTCTGTCAAGAATGTCATTGGGATTCTGATTGGGATTGCATTGAATCTGTAGATTGCTTTGGGTAGTATGGACATTTTAACTATGTTTATTCTTCCAATCCATGTGCATGGAATCTCTTTCCATCTCTTTATGTCATTATTTATTTCTTTCAATAATGTCTTATAGTTTTAATTGTATAAGTCCTTTGCCAGCCTTAGATAAATTTATTCCTAGGTACTTCATTCTTTTTTTTTGAGATTGTAAATGGAATTGTATTTTTGAGTTGTCTTTCTGTAAGTTCATTATTAGAGTACAGAAAGGCAACTTATTTTTGTAAGTTTATTTTGTATCCCACAACTTTACTGTAGTTGTTAATTATTTCTAATAGTATTCCAATGGATTCTTTAGGGTTTTCTATATATAAGGTCTTGTAGTCTGCAAACAGTGAGAGTTTCACTTCTTCACTCCCTATTTGGATTCCTTTTATTCCTTTCTCTTGCCTAATTGCTCTGGCCAAAACCTCCTGTACTATGTTGAATAAGAGTGGTGATAGTGGGCCTCCTTGTTTTGTTCTTGTTCTCAGAGGGATGGCATTCATTTTTTTCCCCATTGAGTATGATGTTGGCTGTAGGTTTGTCATATATGGTCATTATGTTGAGGCAATTTCCTTCTATCCCCATTTTGTTCAAAGTTTTTGTCACAAATGGCTGTTGGATGTTGTCAAATGCTTTCTCTGCATCTATTGAGATGATCATGTGGTTTTTATTCCTCATTTTGTTGATGTGATGTATAACATTGTTTGATTTGTGGATGTTGAACCATCTCTGTGTCCCTGGAATAAATCCCACTTGATCATGATGTATGATCTTTTTGATGTATTGCTATATTCAGGTTGCCAATATTTTGTTGAGGATTTTTGCATCTATATTCATTAGTGATATTGGGTGGTAGTTTTCCTTTTTTTGTATTGTCTTTGTCAGGCTTTGGTATCACAGTGATTTTGGCTTTGTACAATGTGTTAGGAAGCATCCCATCTTCCCTAATTTTTTGGAATAGCTTGAGAAGGATAGGTAGTAAATCCTTTCTGAATGTTTGGTAGAATTCCCCAGGGAAGACATCTGGTCCTGGGCTTTTATTCTTTGGGATGCTTTTGATTAGTTTCAATATCTTTACTTGTCATTTGTCTATTCAGATCCTCTATTTCTTCTGATTCAGCTTTGAGAGGTTGTAAGATTCTAAGAATTTACCCATTTCCTCTAGATTGGCCATTTTGTCAGCATATAGCTTTTTGCAATATTCTCTTATAATCCGCACTTCTGTGGTATCCTTTGTTATTTCTTCTCTTTCATTTCTAATTTTATTTATCTGAGCTTTCTCTCTTTTTTCTTTGTAAATCTGGCTAGGGGTTTGTCAATTTTATTTATCTTCTCAAAGAACCAACTCTTTGTTTCATTGATCTTTTCTACTTCCTCTTTTGTTTCATTAGCATTCATTTCTGCTTTGATTTTTATTATTTCTCTCCTGCTGACATTGAGCTTTGTTTGTTTTTCTTTTTCTAATTCAATTTTGTGTAGTTTGAGATTGCTTATTTGGGTTTTTTCTTGTTTGTTAAAGTGAGCCTGTATTGTGAAGACTTTCCCTCATAATATGGCTTTTGCTGCATCCCACATGAGGTGGTATGGTATGTTTTCATTTTCATTTGTCTCCAGATTTTTTTATTTCTCCTTTAATTTCTTCAATGATCCATTGTTTATTCAATAGCATGTTGTTTAGTCTCCACATCTTGGTCCTTTCCTCAGCGTTTTTCTTGTAATTAATTTCTATCTGTATAGCATTGTGATTGGAAGAGAGGCTTGTTATTATTTCAATCTTCTTAAATTTATTGAGGCTTGCCTTGTTTCCCAACATATGGTCTATTCTGAAAATGTTCTGTGCACACTTGAGAAGAATGTGTATTCTGCTGTTTTTGGATGGAGTGTTCTATGTATGTCTATTAAGTCTGTCTGGCCTAGATTTTCATTAATTTCACTGTTTCCTTGTTGACTTTCTGTCTGGATGATCTATCCATTGATGTGAGTGGAGTGTTGAGGTCCCCTACTATTATTGTCTTATTATTAATGTCTTCTTTTAGGTTTGTTGATAGTTGCTTTATGAACTTGGGTGCTCCTGTGTTGGGTGCATAAATATTTGCAAGTATTATTCCTTCTTTCACTTTTTTTTAATTGAGTTATTGATAGGTTACTATCTTGTGAAATTTCAATTGTACATTAATGTTTGTCAGTCATGTTGTAGGTGCACCACTTCACCCTTAGTGCCCACCCCCCACCCCACCTTTCCCCTGGTATCCACTAAAGTGTTCTTAGTCCATAATTTTAAATTCCTCCTATGAGTGGAGTCATACACAGATTATCTTTCTCTCGCTGGCTCATTTCACTTAACATAATTCTTTCAAGGTCCATCCATGTTATTGCAAATGGAATGATTTTGTTCTGTTTTGCAGCTGAGTAGTATTCCATTGTATATATGTAACACATTTTCTTTATCCATTCGTCTGTTGCTGGACACTTAGGCTGCTTCCACGTCTTGGCTATTGTAAACAGTGCTGCAATAAACATTGGGGTGCATAGGACTTTTGGGATTGCTGACTTTAAGCTCTTTGGATAAATACCCAGTAGTGGGATGGCTGGATCGTATGGTAGTTCTATTTTTAATTTTTTGAGGAATCTCCATACTGTTTTCCATAGTGGCTGCACCACTTTGCATTCCCACCAGCAGTGTATGATGGTTCCTTTTTCTCTGCAACCTCTCCGACATTTGTTGCTATTAGTTTTAGATATTTTTGTCATGCTAACGGGTGTAAGGTGATATCTTAGTGTAGTTTTGATTTGCATTTTCCTGATGATCAGCGATGATGAGCATCTTTTCATGTGCCTATTGGCCATCAGTATATCTTCTTTGGAGAAATGTCTGTTCATGTCTCCAGCCCATTTTTTGATTGGGTTGTTTGATGTTTTGTTGTTGAGTTGCGAAAGTTCTTTATACATTATGGATATTAAGCCTTTGTCAGATATATTACTTGCAAATATTTTTTCCCAATTAGTGGGTTGTTTTTTTGTTTCAGTCCTGCTTTCATTTGCCTTGAAGAAGCTCTTTAATCTGATGAAGTCCCATTTGTTTAATCTGATGAGGTCCCATTTTTCTTTCTATTGTTTCCCTGTGTTATTCCTTCTTGATGGAGTGTCCCTTTGATCATTATATACTGCCCCTCTTTGTCTCTCTTTGTCTGACTTATCTCAAAGTGTACTTTGTCTGATATAAGTATTGCAACACCTACTTTCTTATGTTTGTCATTAGCTTGGAGCATCATCTTCCATCCCTTCATTCTGAGCCTGTGCTTGCTGTTGGAGCTAAGATGTGTTCCCTGGAGGCAGCATATTTTTGGCTCTTGTTCTTTAATCCATCTCGCCACTCTGTGTCTTTTTATTGGAGAATTCAATCCGTTTACTTTTAGGGTGATTATCAATATATGAAGGCTTAATATTGCCATTTTTTCACTTGTTTTCCAGTTCTCCAGCATTTCCTTTGTTTCTAGTCCTGTGTATTTTGGTCTACCAATCCAGTTATGTAGTTTTTTATGTTGTGTTTCTTTGTTTTCTCCTTATTTGTTATTTGTTTCTCTGTTCTGCTTTTGTTGTTTAGTGGTTACCCTGAGATTTGTATCAAGATCTCATGGATAAGATAGTCCCTTTTCTGATGGCCTCTACTTTCCTTATACTAAACCAATTCAATCCCTTTCTTTTTTCCCTACTAAGTTGTTTTTCTCACATCTTACTCCATATTGTGTTGTGAGTTTGTAGTTAAAATGACAAGATTATCTTTGTTCTTGGTGTTTTCCTTCCCTTTGTCTTTAATGTTATACTTGAGTATTTGCTATGCTGCTCTGATTCTATCTACCCATTTAACTCCTTACTCCATGCTTTGTAACCCCTTTCTCCCTTTTTTTCATGTATGAGGGCCTTCTTGAGGATTTCTTGTAGGGGGTGTCTCATGGCTATGAACTCCCTTAGCTTATGTTTGTCTGGGAAAATTTTTATTTCTCCATCATATCTGAAAGATATTTTCACTGGATAGAGTATTCTTGGCTGAAATTTTTGTCCTTCAATGATTTGAATATGTCATTCTGGGCTCTTCTAGCCTGTAAGGCTTCTGCAGAGAAATCCGTTGAAAGCCTGTATGGGGTACCTTTGTAGGTTATTTTCTTCTGCCTTGCTGCCCTTACTGTTCTTTCTTTGTCACTCACTTTTGCCAGTTTCACTACTAGATGCCTTGCAGTAGGTCTTTTTACACTGACATATTTAGGAGATCTGGCAGCCTCTTCCATATGGATTTCCTTCCCTAGGCTCGGGAAGTTCTCTGCTATTATTTCTTTGAACAAGCTTTCCTCTCCATTCTCTTTCTCGAATACCTATAATTCTTATGTTGCATTTCCTCATTGAGGGATATTTCTCAGAGACTTTCTTCATTTCTTTTTAGTCTTAGTTCTCTCTCTCCTCCTCTATCTGGAGCATTTCAACATGTCTATTTTTGATTATGCTGATACACTCCTCTATGATGTCAGCACAATCATTCAGGGAATCCATATTTTGTTTTATTTATTACACAGCATCTTTCATCTCTAATATTTCTGATTGATCCTTCTTTATAGTTTTAATCTCTTTTGTGAAGTAGCTCCTGAAGTCATTGAATTGTTTCTCTACATTCTCTTTTACCTAATTGAGTTTTTTGATGATAGCTATTTTGAATTCACTGTTGTTTAGCTTACATATTTCTGTGTCCTCAGGACTGTGTTCTGGGCACTGGTCATTTTCTCTCTGGTCTGGAGATCTAATATAGTGTTTGATATTTGCTAGAGTCTGTTTTTTCACATCCTGGCTTCATTTGGTTGCAGTTACCACCTATAACCACTGGGTGGGAGTCAAGAGCCTCTGCCTTCACTGGAGATCCCAAGCAGTGGAGCCAGTGTTGAGAGGGTGGGCAGAGAGGTGCTTTCTCCTGTGTGCACTCCTCTGGGCTTTTTGCTCTCCCTATCTGTTCTGGGATGTTGGCTTGATCAGGTCACCCCCTGCCCCCCGTGAAAGCTTTTGCCCAAGGAGAGGGCTTCCCTCTAGGATGCAAGGGCCCTAGGGAGTCCTTTATGTTCCCATGAATGAACGTCCCCTCCCACATGCCTTCCCTTTGGGATCCTCCTGTGGTCCAAATCGCATCTTTAGGGAAGGGAGCAAAGGTTTCTCTTACTCTGGTCTAGCTCTGAGGGGGGCTTCAGCCTTTCCACCCTCCATTGTATGGCTGTGTGGGTCTCTCAGACATCTTTTGTTTTGTGTTTGGATGTCCTCTGTTGGAGTATGGATTTTTTTCATTGTATACTGGAGGGGAGGGAAAGATTTCTGAGACACCTCACTCCATCATGGTGCTGACATCACTCCTGGCCAGAATTTTTGCATATTCATCATAGCCTATCCAAACACTAATGACCTGATAACAAAAAGAGTTACACTAAATTTTTAAACTATTAAAAAATACTCCTGTTATAGCTTGTTTATCTCAAAAGGGGGTTCTGGCAACACTTTATATTTTTTTTTCTGTGGTGGACAAATTGAATGTGCTTGGATAATGATAAAAAATGATGAACAGGGCACTTTTCTACATTCTAAGGAGTTTTTGATCATGGCAAAGTCTTCCACCTCTCCATGATGTGGTTTAGCCAGTATAAATACACTAATGGCTTGTGCATTTAAGGGGCCTCACTTGCCCTGTAGAAAGCAATGACTGTCAACCTCAATGAGGATATCGTAAAGTTGACAGCATTTAACTTTATTCTCCTAATGATAAAGTAGTCAAATTACCAACACTTGCTTCACAGAAGATATGAGAAAAATTATAGGAGAAAAGATAGATAAAACCTAAGTGAAAAAATGTTTGACTTAGAGGTGAGACATATATTTTTATTTCGGTTGATTAAATAATATAATAATGTGAATTCATCCCAAATAAATCAATTCATTCACAATCAATATAAAGGATATTTTGTTTTGGAAACAGAAAAAAATATTGTGAAGCTCCTATGAATGGTGGAAGGAATAAAATCCATGAGATGACCAGGATATTTTAAGGAAAAAACAAAGTATAATAAAATGGCTTATTATAATCAGGGCTTACAAGATGTCATATTACATAACTAAATTAATATAAGTTAAACCATACAATTGGTAATATTTTATTATTTTCACCAACAAAAATGTCCATTTCATGTGTTTAAATATTACACATTTTTAATGACTTGGTATAAACTGAATAATTTTGAGAAATACGATACGAAGAGCCTAGATTTCCTTGAATAGATTGTTAGTTGAAATATGGATAGTAAAGATGCTGCTGGCGAGAGAGTTCACAAGGAAATTAAGAGAATTATAGAGGAGACCTAAATTACCTTCGAGAAAGCCTAAATGTCTGGTGAAAAGATGACATTGGGAAACAGCTGAATGTGTGGCTATGCTACCTCTTGCCCAAACATTGTCAAGATCAAAAGGTCACCATATTAAGTCACAAAAGAAGGGTTTTCTTTACAGATATTTTCAATCAAACTAGACCTGGAGGAAGGTGAAGAACCTGTATCTCAGCCATCACAACAAAAGCAAAACTCCAGAAGAGACCACCTCAAAACTCTTTGACTCTTGTCTAATGAAGTTATTCCCACACAGAATCTGTGCAAGATCCACCAGCTTCTTGAGAATATTAGGTCAAGAGAACACTGCCAGTTGGGACTGAAATACACAGACAGAACAGAAAATAAAGGAATGCTTTTCTTGGCATGAAGCTGATGATACAGCTACTCCTCTATGTGTACTAACCTTCGAGAAGATAAGACGACTCAGAAGCTGGAACCAGGAGCCTGGGTGGAATAACTAAGAGCACAGAGAGTGAAACCAGGAGCTCAGAAGACAGCGTTGAGAGCTCAGAGCACTAAACGTGGAGGGTTATTCACAGCCTTGAAACCTAATCAAGGAGTTTTTAGTCTTTTAAAAGAAAGTTTACATATGCAATAAATATAGGAAATTTTTCTCTAATTTACAATTAATCAAGTAATTGCAAAGGAAAAGAATTGGGTAGGTTGTTTTCACTCAGATTAACAATTTATACAGATTAATAATAATCATTTTAACAAGTGTTTAGGATACCATGCCAATAAGTGACTGAACTTTGAACTGATGCAAAATTTTTAAAGAGTAGTTATGTAATGTCTTCAGGATAATATTTCTAGGTATATGCAACTCACCTGTTTAATTTTTGTCTTTAATTAAGCTTTTTATTCTGTGATAATAATAGAGTTACATGCAATTATAAGAAAGAATACAGGGATCTCCCATATACCATACACTAAGTTTTCCCATCAATAACATTTTACAAAATTCTAGCCCAATATTACCAACAGATATTGACACTGGTAGAGTCAAGAAGAACATTTCCTAGACCACAAGGACTCTTCATGTTGCCTTTTAAGAGGTCCATCCGCTTCACTCTTACACCAACGCTTCCTAATCCTGCAACTATTAATCTTTTCTCTTTTTCTATAATTTTGTCATTTTAAAACATAAGTGAGACCACAGAGTATATAACGTTTTGAGATTGGCTTTCTTTCACGCTGCATAATCCAAGTTCTTGTGTATACCAGTAGTTGCTAAGAAATATTCCCTCATACGGATGGATGACAGTTTGTTTAACATTGACTTGTAGAAGGACATGAGGGATATTCGCAGTTTGAGGTTATTATGAATAAAGCAGACATAAACATTTTTGTATAGTTTGTGTGTGTGTGTGTGTGTGTGTGTAGAAAAGTCCTTGTGTATCTGGCATAGACGCCCAGGAGTGGAATTGCTGTGATTTTGGTGGTTGCACGTTTAGCTGTTTTGTCCTGTTTTTTAAAAAAATAATTACACAAAACAAAACAAAACAAAAAACACCTGCTAAACCCTCCCAGGGTGACTGTACCATTTTAGTGTCATGTCAGCAGTGTGTGTATGATCCAGTCACTTTGCACTCTTGCCGAAATTTTTGCTTGCTACTGTTTTGTTTTGTTAAATTTTATTTTAGCCATTCTGACAGGTGTTTAGTGTTAATGCATTGGGATTTTAATCTACATTTATCTAATAGATAATGATAGTGAACTTATTTTCATTTGTCTATTTTTCTTGTTTGTATCCTCTTCAGTGAAATATCCCTCTATATCTTTTGCCCATGTTCCAATTGCGTTGTTATTTTATTGTTAAGTTTTGAGAATTATTTATATGTTCTAGATTAGTATGTTGTCTGACACGTTTCCTATTTTTTACATTGTGTACCTATTCTTTTCATGATGTTAGTTGTCTTTCATAGAGCAAAAATTTTTATAAAGTTCACTTTACCAACAGTTTATTTTATGGGTTGTACTTTTAATGTCAAGCTTGAGAACTTTTTTCTAGTCCTAGAGCATTACTATTTTCTCTTATCTTTTATTTTATAAAAATTTATAGTTTTACATTTTGTATTTAAGGAATGAGATTTATATGGAGGTTCTTTTGTTTCCCACTCTTAGATGTCCAGCTCCTCCAATATCAGTTTGCTGAAAAGACTATTCTTTCCGAATTGAAGTGTTTTTGCAATTTCTGTGGGTCTTTCTTTTTATTATCCTGTTCCATTGATTTATGGGTTTATCCCTCCACAAACACCACCCAGTCTTGATTACTGTAGTTATAGTACAGGTCTTGAATTTGGATATAGTGATTCTTCTCACTTTATTCTTCTTTACAAAAATGCTTTAACTTACAGAAATTAAACAAAGAATCCTAAAATTCATATGGGGCAACAAAAGACCCAGAATTGCTAAGACAATCCTGAGAAAGAAGAACAAAGCTGGAGGCATCAGAATCCCTGACTTCAAAGCATACTACAAAGCTACAGTAATCAAAACAGCATGGAACTGGTACAAAAAAAGGTGCACAGATAAATGGAACAGAATTGAAAGCCCAGAAATAAAACCACACATCTAAGGACAGCTACTCTTCAACAAAGGAGCTGAGGGCCTACATTGGAGAAAAGAAAGTCTCTTCCACAAATGGTGCAGGGAAAACTGGACAGCCACATGTTAAAGAATGAAAATTGACCATTCTTTTTCACCATTCACAAAAATAAACTCAAAATGGATGAAAGGCCTAAAGATTAGGCCTGAAACAATGTCTTCTAGCATAGAATATAGTTAGTACACTCTTTGACATCAGTTTCAAAAGAATCTGTTTGGACACCATAACCCCTCAGATGGGGGAAGCAATAGAAAGAATAAAAAAATGGAACTTCATCAGACTAAAGAGCTTCTTCAAGGCAAGGGAAAACAGGATCGAAACAAAAAAACAGCCCACTAATTGGGAAAAAATATTTACAAGTTATTTATCTGACAAAGGGTTAATCTCCATAATATATAAAGAACTCATACAGCTCAACAACAAAAAATCAAAGAACCCAATCAAAAAATGGCCAGGGGACATGAAGAGATATTTCTCCAAAGAAGATATATGGATGGCCAATAGACACATGAAAAGATGCTCATCATCACTAATCATCAGGGAAATGCAAATCAAAACTACACTAAGATATCACCTTACACCTGTTAGAATGGCAAAAATACCCAACACCAAGAGTGACAAGTGTTGGAGAGGCTGTGGAGTAAAAGGAACCCTCATACACTGTTGGTGGGAATGCAAACTGGTGCAGCCACTATGGAAAACAGTATGGAGATTTCTCAAAAAGTTAAAAATAGAAATACCTTATGACCCAGCCATCCCACTACTGGGTATCTATCCTAAGAACCTGAAATCAGCAATCCCAAAAGTCCCATGCACCCCTATGTTCATTGCAGCATTATTCACAATAGCCAAGACATGGAACCAACCTAAGTGCCCAGCAACTGACGGATGGATAAAGAAGATATGGTATATATATATATATATATATATATATATATATATATATATATATATATATATACAATGGAATACTACTCAACCATAAAAAGGACAAAGTCGTCCCGTTCACAACAACATGGATGTACCTTAAGGATATTATGTTGAGTGAAATAAGCCAGACAGAGAGAGACGAACTCTGTATGACTCTACTCATAGGTCTAAGTTAACATATAGACAAAGAAAACTGATTGGTGGTTACCAGGGGAAAGGGGGATGGGGGTAGGGCACTAAGGGTGAAGTGGTATACCCACAACATGACTAACAATAATGTACAACTGAAATTTCACAAGGTTGTAAACTATCATAATCTTAATAAAAAAATGCTTTAACTATTCTAGTTCCTTTAACATTCCATATAAATTTTAGAATAGCCTTGTCCACATTAACCAAAGATCTTGTGTGGAATGTCATAGGAATTTTGTTGAATCAGTATATCATTTCGAGAAGAAATGACATTTTGAGTTTTCCCATCCATCAACATATTATGTCTCATCTCTCCATTTATTTAAATCTTCATTTTTTTTCATTAGTGTCTTTTGGTTTTCACCACACAAGTCCTGTATGAATTACTAAACTTACATATAAACGTTTCCTTTTTTAACAATTATAAATATATTGCATTTTTAGTATTGATGCCCATGTGTTTATTTCCGCTATATAGAAATAATTGATTTGTTGAATATTTACCATCATCATTAGACATTGCTGAGCTCACTTATTAATTTTAGGAGGTTTTTTTAAATTGCTTTATGTGGACAATGTGTCATCTGAAAATAGGGGTAATTTCACATTTCTTTTTAAATTTATATGTTGTGTATTTCCTGTTCTTGTTTTATCATGCTGACTAGAGCTTACAGTGTTGTCCTGAATAGAATGGTAACAGCAGAATCTTGATCCTAAGGGAGGGCAATGGGTAATTATATGAGTCAACTTGGATTGGTCACAATGCCCACATATTTGGTCAAACATTGCCGGGGTCCCGCCCCGGCGGAGTCCAGGTTCCTGAGGGATGGACGGCGTCGGCGCGATGAGAGAGGGGGAAAATAAAGGGGACGTGAGACTTGGGTTGGTGTTAGCAAGTCCGACTTTACTGTGCACAAGTGTCGTTTATATATTTTTCAGGATTAGTACAGAAATAGTTCTACAAATATTCTCAGAGAGATAAGGAAGTAAAAAACGAGCACAAGAATATTTATTAGCATTCTATTCTATAGAGCATAAGGTTAATGGTAGTCTTTTCCGCAATTAACTAGTGTTTGTTGTCTCTAAGCTAAAGGAGATAAGTACCTAGGCATCTGTTGTAATTCATGGTAAAGTTAAATCAAAGAGAGAAGGTCCAGGCCTCCGGACAGGACAGCAGTCTGTCTGGTTACATCCTGGTGGAGCCATCCCTGCCTCCCTCAATCATTTACGTCATTAGTGTAGATGGTTAATGGGAACAAAAGGCGACTCCAGGGTGTCTTATCCCCAGGGCTATCTGCATTCTCAGCGGGCAGTTAAACATCTTTACTTTTGCGCGCCCTTTAGGGGGTGGAAGCATTCCTTTGTCTTTTAGAGCATAGAGCTAACAGTCCCTTAAGTACACTGCCGGAGAAAGTATCACTTTGTTAGTAAAGTAAAGGGCTGAAAAGCTAAGCTAAACTATATATCTTCAAGAATAAAAAATAGAAATAAGTATACACATAACCTTGATAGAAAGCATGCACATAATTCAGAAAATATCAGGGGTGTCGGCCGGCCATTCTTCACCGAGGGGCATCCCTGCACCCCTCGGCCCTTCTACTCATCAATTATTTATTATTTATTGCTTTTAGGAGAAAACCTCTATAACATTTTAACAGAAAGCTGAAGGTCAAGAATAATATATAGATACTTCTTGATCATCCAATTAACCAGCAAACTTAGAAGGACGATGCATATGTATATTTAGACAAAGAACTGGAGGGAGAAGGAAACATTAACCAGACATAGGCCATAAACCTAATTCGACATCTTATCTGGGCAGGATTCCTTTCTGATTGTCTCAAATAGGACTGTGTGCTCCTCCAATAATTAACTGAAAAATATCTTGAAAGTTACCTGCAGGTGGTCACATTCTCTTACGATATCTAATTTTCCCAGGAGGTAGTGCCTCCCAAGCAGCCACCCAAAGGAGTGAAAACTGGAGGTTAAGAAAGGAAAAGGAATGAAGGGCAATTAGAAGCAGCACAGGTTTCAGAACTATGTGAGGGGCCGGCCGGTATTCTTCACCAAGGGGCGACCCTGCACCCCTCAGCGTTAATCAGCTTGACCCTGTCAAACAGCCGATCAAATGATGTAGCCACAGCTCCCAGCAAAACATAGTTCTGAGTGTTTCTGTAAAAGTATTTTGGGATGATATTAACATTTAAATAAGTGGATTTGTGTAAATTATCCTCCACAATATGAATGGGCTTCATACAATCAGTTAAAGGCCTTAATAGAACAAAGAGTGACTTCCCCCAAGCAGGAAGGGGTTCTGCCACCAGACTCAATCTGCAAGGCTTCCCTGAGTCTCCTGCCTGCTGGACTCACCTGCAGATTTTGGATTTACCAGGCCTCTACAGCCATGTGAGCCAATTCCATAAAACAAATTTTTGTCTCTCTATTTCTGTTTCTATATATATATAGTATATATATAGACTATAGTATAGTCTATATATATAGTATATATAGTGTGTATAGTATATATATATACATACAATAATTTAATTATATTTAGTTAATGATTACAAATTATACCCATTCTGCAATGCATATAATGAAGTATTTAAGACTACTCGTTAAGATGTTTCTAACAAGTGACTTGCCATGTGCATTCAGTTCAGTCTTATTTAGTGAACCTAAGTAATGCCCATTCTGTAATGTGTGAAGTGCTTCAGATAATTCTTATAAAAAGGGTTCTAACAAATTACTTTCAAGGTTCATTAAGTACAGTATTAGTTCAATGAATCTAATTTATCCCCACTATTTAATGCATATAATAAAGTGTTTATGAAGATATTTCTAATGACCTTCTTGCTAGAATCTCAGCACAGTCTTATTTTAGTGAATAGAAGCACTACCCACTCTGTAGCACAGGTAGTGAAGTTATTAAGAAAACATGTAACAAGGTGTTTCTAACAAACTGCATGCAAAGTGCAGTCAGTTCAGTCTTATTTCAGTGAATATCAGTATTGCCCACTCTGTATGCATGTAACAAACCTTTTACATTCACTTCTTATAAATATGATTGTAGCAAGCTAAATGCAAGAGGCATTCAGCACAGTCTTATTTTTCAGTGAATCTCAGTCATATCCACTCTGTAATCTATGGAGTGAGTTGTTTAGAGACAATACTTATAAAGCTGATTCTTAAGCTACATGCAAGTGCATTCAGTATGTTCTGATTTCAGTGAATCTAAGTAATACCCACACCATAATGCGTGTATTGAAGTTTTAAAATACACTTTGAAAGATGTTTCTAAAAACCTACTGGCAAGATGTTTACTACAGACATTTCAGTGAAGCTAAGTTATACCCACTCTGTAATGTATATAGTAAAGTGTTTCAGAAACTTATTTTAAGGAGGATTTTAACTACAAGAAAGCAAGGAGACAACTAAATAAAATTAGAAAAACAATCCATGAACAAAATGAGAAGTTTACAAAGAAATAAAAACCATCAAAACACAGAAAACCTAGAGCTAAAGAATGCAGTGGCTGAACTGAAGAACACAATAGACAGATTTGTCCTCAGACCAACAGAAGAAAGAACCAGTGTCCCATAAAATAGATTCTTTGAAAGTATTCAGTCAGAGGAGCAAAGAGAAGAAAATAATGAACGAGAGTGAAGAAAGCCTATGGGAAATATTGAACAAAATCAAACAAAGCAATATAGGCATTATGGGACTCCCAGAAGGAGGAGAGAAAGAGAAAGAGATGAAAAGACTATGTAAGGAAACAATATCTGAAAATCTACCAAATTTGAGGGAAGAAATGGACATCCAGATTAATGAAGCCCAAAAGTCTCTAGACAAGCTGAAGCCCAAAAGGGCTACAACAAGCTACATTATAATTGAATTGTCAAAAGTCAAAAATAAAGAGAATTTTGAAAGTAGCAAGAGAAAAAATAGAAACCAAATCAAAGAGCTACAAAATGTTCCTCCTCCCCACACACTTTACACTGTATCAATAGGATTTTTGTAAAGCAGGGAAATGAGACTGAAAACAACACATCAGAGGCCTTATATAAGATCTATCTACGAAATCCCAAAGATAAAAGGAGAGACAATGATCTTCCAAGATTGACAAAACAAAACAGAGAAGAAATAATTTATTTTCTGGAGATGAGTTGATACATATGCTAATGGAGAAAGACTTTATAATGTATAAAATTATGGCAAAGAGAATATCAGGTGTGTGTGTGTGTGAAAGGTGTGGAACACCTGTGGATTCTGGACTTTGACGTGACTAGGTTATGATATTCACATTTTCATTATTTTTAAAATTTAATATTGCTGTGTAATTTGAAAGATACCTGACTCACTGAAATAAGAATGTACATAATTTATCTTGCAAGCCTCTTGTTAGAACTCTCTTTATAATAATTTTCTGAAACACTTCACTACATGCATTACAGAGTGGGTATTACTTAGAGTCCCTGAAATAAGACTATACTGAATGTATCTTCCAATCAGCTTCTTGGAAACATCTTCTTGGAAACACCTTCTTGGAAACACTTCACTACATACATTACAGAGTGGGTGCTATATTTACTAAAGTAAGTCTGTACTGAATGTGTGTTGCAAGTAGCTTGTTAGAACCCTCCACGTAAGAAATTCCTTAAACACTTCACTGCATGCATTACAGAGTGGGTAATACAAATATTCATTGAAGTAGGGTGCACAGAACGCACTTGGCAAATTACTTTTTAGAAATATTTTGTTACATTTTTTCTTCATAACTAAACTACATGCATTAGAGAGTGAGTACTGCTTCTATTCACTGAATTAATACTGCACTGAAAGATTCTAACAATTGACTTTTTAGAGACATCTTCATAAGAACTGTGTCTAAAAACTTCACTACAAGCATTTCAAAGTAGGTATTATATAGATTCTCTGAAGTCAGACCATACAGAATGCATCTTGCAAGTAGCTCATAGTTTACTGAACTCTTTTAAGGGGGTTATTCTAAATTCTTTGTCAGACAATATATAGATCTCCATTTCCTTAGGTTCACTTATTGGAGGTTTATTAGTATTCTTTGGTGTTATCATGTTTGCCTGAATCCTCATGATTGTTGAATCCTTGTGTTGGTGTCTGCACATGTGAGTAAGCAGTCAGTGCTTCTAGAAATTGCAGGTTCACTTCAGCGGGGAAAGACTTTCCCCAGTTGGCTCAACTTGGGTTTCTGGATGAGTCAGCTGATGGTGTCTACAAGCTGGTGTTTACTGCGGGAGTCTCTAGTTGGATGAGACTACTGCTCCTTGTCTGAGGTTGGTGGGGCAGGGTAATCCTGCTGGCTGGGCTCTGCCTTTAGACATGCCTGCTTGCTGGGCTCCACATTCAAGCAGGGCTGCTGGCTGTGCTCTTCAGTCAGGCAGGGCCACTAGCTGGGCTCCACAATCACCTGAGGTCTAGCTTTGTCACAGGCTGTTTCGTGGCAGGATGGTGCCAGTGGTTGGACCCCACAATTGGGCATGGCTACAGGTTGGGCTCCACAATTATCCTTGGCTGGGTTGTGCCTCAGGCTGTGATCCCAGAACAGACTGTGCTGCTGGCTGGTGTCTACATTCAGGCAGGACTGCAGGCCCTGCCCTGAAGTTGGGTGGGGCCACATGTTGGGCTTTGTAATTGGACAGGCCAGGGGCTTTGCCCCAATATTAGGCTAGGTTATTGACCATGCTCTCTGACTCGGCAGTTCCTTCAGCTGTATCTCAAGGTGGAGTGGGGCTAGAGACTCCGTGATTGGGTGGGGACACTGTCAAGTCTCCCTTGTTGGGGGATCTGCAGGCTGTGCACCAAGATTTCTGTGAGGTCACTAGCTTGACCTCTTGCCTGGGAGAAGTTACAGGCTATTCTCAGCAATTGGCAGGGCTGTAGCCTCGGCTGTAGTTTTCTTCACTTTCTATGTCTTTGTCTGGCTTTGATAATGGGGTAATTTTGGCCTCCTAAAATAAGTTTGGAAGTGTACTCCCCCTCGTTTTTTTGAAAATGTTTGACAAGGAATGACATTAATTCTTCTTTTAATGTTTGGTAAAATTGACCAATGAAGACATCTGTTCTGGGGTTTTGTTGTTGTTCTTGGGAGGTTTTTTAGTACTATCTCAATCTCCTTTCTACTTATAGGTCTTTTCAGCCTTTAAATTTCTTCATGATTCATTGTCCATAGGTTATATGTTTCCAGGAATATACTCAGTACACTTTGTTGGCATATTATTGTTCATAGTTATCTCATGACATTTTTAGAATTTCTTTGACATCAGTTGCAGTATCTCCTGTTTTATTTTTGTTTTTAGTTTTTTGAGTCTTCTTTTTTCTTAATCTAGTAAATGTTTGTCAATTTTGTTTATCTTTTAATAAAAGCACTTAGTTTTGTTGATTTTTATCTATTTTTTCTAATCTCCATTTAGTTTATTTTTGTTCCAGTCTTTATTATTCCCTTTATTCTACTGAAATTTGGCTTAGTTTTTTCTTTTTATAGTTCTTTACATTGTAAAGTTTGGTCCTTAATATGAGATCTTTCTTCTTTTTTAATGTAGGCATTTAAGTCTATGAACTTTCCTCTTAGCTCTGTCTTTGTCGCATTTCAAAATTTTTTTCATTTGTATCAAGATATTTTATAAGATACGTTTTGATTTTTCTGTTAACACATTGGTTGTTTAAGTGTGTCATTTAATTTCCACATACTTCTGAATTATTCAGTTTTCTTCCTGTTTTATTTTTATAGTTTTATTCCATTGTCATGAATGACATGGAGTCATACACGGTATGATTTCAATCTTCTTAAGTTTGTTAAGATTTGTTTAATAAACTAGTACATGATGTCTCCAGGAGGATGTTTCATGTGTGTTGTGCTGCTGTTGTGTGTAATGTTCAGTATATATCTGTTAGATCCATTTGGTCTACAGTGTTATTAAAATCTGCTGTTCCATCACTAAATTTCTGTCTGTTTATTCTATTGATAATTGAACGTGGGGTATTAAAGTCATCTTTTATTATATTCTTGTCTGTTTCTTACCTCAGTTCTATTAATGTTTACTTTTTATATTTAGGTGTTCTGATGTTGGTGCATATATATTTTTAATAGTTACATCTTCATTATGAATTAAGACTTTTATCATTATATTTTGTCTTTCTTCACTCCTGGAACAGTTTTTGATTTAAAGTCTATTTTGTCTACTCCTAGTCACCCCTGCTCTCTTCTGTTTTCTATTTATATGAAATATGATTTCTGTTCTTTCAATTTTAGCCTATTGTGTACTTAAGTCTAATGTGAGTTTTTTTGGTAGACATTATATAGTCTCTTATACTTATAATTGGGTCTTTTTAAAAATCCATTTAGCCACTCTCTGTCTTTTTATTTGGGAACTTAACACACTTATATTTAAATTAATTATTAATAGCAAAGATTCACCATTGCTGTATTTTAAATTATTTTGTCTTGTAGTTATTTTCTTCAACTTTTACTCTCTTGCTGTCATCTTCCATTATGTTCTGTTGATTTTTTTGCATTAACATATTTTTATTTCTTTCTATTCTTTATTATTATTTTTATTGAAATAACATTGGTTTATACCATTGTATAGATTTCAGGTGTACATCATTATGTTTTGATTTCTGTGTAGACTATATGATGATCACCAACCAAAGTCTAATTACCTTCCATATGTCACCATAAATATGTGCCCTTTAAATATTTCATCCTTCTCCCTCCCCACCCCACCCCCAGTAACCAACAATCTATTTCTCTACATGTTTGATTATTGTTGTTTATCTTCCACATATGAGTAAAATCATTTGCTATTTGGCTTTCTCCATCTGTCTTATTTCCCTTAGCACAATGCCCTCAAGATCCACCCATGTTGTTTCAAGTGACATGACTTCAATTCATCTTTTTATAGCTGAATAGTGTTCCAGTGTGTGTGTATATATATATATATATATATACACAATATCTTCTTTATCCATTCATCTCTTGATGGGCACTTAGGTTGTTTCCAAGCTTTGGCTATTGTTAATAGTGCTGCAATGAACATAGGGGTCCATAGATTTTTTCAAATTAGAGTTTTCGTGTTCTTCAGAATAATAGTAGGAAGTGGAATAGCTGGATCATATGGTAGTTCTATTTTTAATTTTTTGAAGAGTCTCCATTCTGTTTTCCATAGTGGCCGCACCAGTTTGTACTCCCACAAGCCATGTATGAGTGTTCCCTTTTCTCCACATCCTCTCCAACACTTATTTCTTGTCTTTTTAAAAATAGCCATTCTATTATTAAAGGCAGGCATGAGGTGATAGCTTATCGTAGTTTTGATTTACATTTCCCTAATAATTAGTAGTGTCGAACATCTTTTCATGTGCCTCTTGGGCATCCGTGTATCTTCTTTGGAGAAATGTCTGTTCAGATCCTCTGCTCATTTTTTAATTGGGTTGTTTGTTTTCTTTGGTTTTTGAGTTGTATGTGTTCTTTTTGGATGTTAACTCCTTATCAGATAGAAGATTTGCAAGTATCTTCTCCCAATTGTTATATTGTCTTTTCATTTTCTTGATAGTTTCCTTTGCTGGGTGGAAGCTTTTTAGTTTTATGTAGTCCCATTTGTTTGTGTTTTCTTTTGTTCACCTTGCTTGAGGAGACATGATGTTCAGAAAGATGTTGCTAAGACCAAAGTCAGAGGGCATACAGCCTATGTTTTCTTCTGTAAGGTTTACAATT
Organism: Equus przewalskii; assembly: GCF_037783145.1. Taxonomy (NCBI): domain Eukaryota; kingdom Metazoa; phylum Chordata; class Mammalia; order Perissodactyla; family Equidae; genus Equus; species Equus przewalskii. The sequence goes on from NW_027228442.1 coordinate 213,688, forward strand.
TCAGGTCTTATACTCAAGTTTTTAATCCATTTTGAGGGTTTTTTTGTGTATGTCACACAAGATAACAGTTTATTTTCATTCTTTTGCATGTGGCTGTCCAGTTTTCCCCATAGCATTTGTTGAAGAGACTTTCTTTTCTCCATAGTATATTCCTGGATCCCTTGTCAAAAGTTAGTTGTCCCTAAATGTATGGTTTTATTTCTGGGCTTTCAATTCGGTTTCATTGATCTGCACATCTGTATTTCTGCCAGTAATATCCTGTTTTGATTGCTATAGGTTTGTATTATGTTTTGAAATCATGGAGTGTGATACCTCCAGCTTTGTTCTTTTTTCTCAGGATGACTTTGTCTATCCAGGATCTTTTGTTGTTCCACATAAATTTCAGGATTTTTTTCATTTTCCATGGAAGTTTTCATTGGGATTCTGATTGGGATCCCATTGAATCTGTAAATTGCTTTAGATAATATCCACATTTTGACTATGTTTGTTCTTCTAATCCATTAGCACAGAATATCTTTCCATTTCTTTATGTATTCTTCAATTTCTTTCAATAATGGCTGACGGTTTTTGGTGTATACATCTTTCTCCTCCTGGTTAACTTCATTCCTATATATTTTATTCTCTGTGTTGTGATTATAAAAGGAATTGTATTCTTGATTTTTCTTTTACCTAGTCCATTGTTAGTCTATAAACAAAATCAGAAATGAAAATGAAAGGAGAAATTACAAATGATACTACAGAAATATGAAATATTATTAGAGAATACTATAAAAAGATATTCGCCTACAAATTGGATAGTCTTAAAGAAATGGATAAAGAGTTAAATTCATACAACCTTCCAAAACTGAATCAAGAAGAAATAGACAATCTGAAAAGACTGATCATCAGAAAAGAGATGAAAGCAATAGTCAAAAACCTCCCCCAAAACAAAAACCCAGCACCAGACAGCTTCTCTGGTGAATTTTACCAAACATTCAAATAAGATTTATTACCTATCCTTCCCCCTTGAAGAGACTGTTGTTTGAGCATGAATATTATGTACATATTAATGAAATAAATTTTATCTTGTTTTACAGAGCTTCTCTATTTTTATTAAATTATTTTATCAAGTTTGTTAACAGGAATTGCAAAAATATGTTAGCATATCCTGATAGCATGTCCTTGTTTTATTTCTGTTTTTAATTTTTATTACTTTTGTGTTTTGATAGTTTTTTTTAGATATTCTGGATATTAGTCATTTGTAAAATATGTGGTTGAAAAATATATTCTTCCAATCTTTAGTTTGTCATTTTATTTTCTCAACAGGTTCGACAACAGAGAAACATTTTTTAATTCTTAATGAAGTTCAATTTAGCATTATCTTTTTTCTTTTTCTTTTCAGTAACAAAAATCACCTTCTGCAATATTGAAAAGTTAAACTGCATTGCATTTGCAGTCTGTTCACTGATTTCAGTGACAAGAGTGTGAACACCAGAAACCTCATTTTTTTTCTTTAGTTTTAAGGAAATCCAACAGATACAAATTTGGCTCTATACTAGGATTTAGTCTCACAGGGATATAATAAATAGACACTGTCCAGGAGTAGAAAAAGAAAATTTTGTTGAAAGTGCAACTTAAATCTAAATAGTTTAACTTTGATTTTTAAAAATTATTTTTATGTGTATGTATATATTAATTTTAAGTGTACATATCAATGGCACTATTGCATTCATAATGTTGTGCAGCCATCACCACTATTTCCAAAACTTTTTATTCACCCTTCCCCCAGAAATCTGCAATCATTAAGCAATAGCAGCCTTTTACAATTTTACAGTCCACAAGCTCCGGGTAATCTCTATTCTACTTTCTGTGAATATGAACTTCCTATCCTACATATTTTGTTTAAGGCAATCATATAATATTTTTCCTTTTGTGTTTGTATTATTAGCATGTTTTCAAGGTTAATTCGTATTGTGACATATATCAGATTTAATTCCTTTTATACCTGAATAATATTACATTTTCTATATATACCACATATCATTCGTCCATACATTTATTGATGATCATTTGGGTAGTTTCTACCATTTGGCTAGAGTTAATAAAGACCACTGATGTACAAATGTCTCTTTGAGTCCATGTTTCAAGTGTTTTCGGCATATACCTCAAAGTGCACCTATTGAGCTATATGGTAATTCTACATCTAACTTTTGGGGGAGACATAAAATTGAAAACCATTTTACATCCCCACCTACAATATCAAATGATTCAACTTTGTCTACCTCTTTGCCAACACTTACTATTTTCCATTTTTTTAAATATAGTTATCCAAGTATATGTGAGGTGGTATGTCATTGTGCTTTTGATTTGCAATTGACTAATGACTAATTATGTTAATCATCTTTTATGTGCTTACTATCGATTTGTAAATTTTCTTTAGGGCCATGTCTATTCATGTATTTTGCTCATATTTTAATTGGACCATCTGTCTTTTTCTTGTTGAGTTGCAAGAATTCTTTCTATCTTATGGACACCAGACCCTTAGTAAATTGATTATTTACAAATTTTTCCTCCTATTCTGTGGGCTGTTTCTTTTAACTTTCCTGATCTTGTCCTTTAATGCACACATAGTTTTGATAAAATTGAATTTCCTATTTTTTTGGCTCATGTTTTTGGTTTCACATCTAAGAACTCAGTGCCAAATCCTAAATAATGACGATTTATCTGTATGTTTTCTTCAAAAAGTGATATAATTTTAAGTCTTACATTTAGGTCTGTGGTCTATTTTTGTTAATTTTTGTGTGAGTTTTGAGATAAATGTCCAACTTCACTGCTTTGCATGTGCTCATTCAGTTGTTCCAGTACAATCTGCTGAAGAGACGATCATTTTCTAATTTAATGTTTTTGCTCTCTTGTTAAAAATCAACTGGCCTTAAAAGTTTATATACATTTTTTGGTCAACTTTTCCATTTCTGCAAAAATATCCTTGGAATTTTAAAAGGAATTGTATGGAATCTGTACCTCACTTTGAGTGGTATTGACATGTTAACAGTATGAAACTTTTTAGTCCGTGAACATGGCCATCTTCCCATTATTTATGTCTGTAATTTCTTTAAGCAATGTTTTGCAGTTTCAGTGCACAAGTCTTTCACCTCCTTGGCTAAATTGAAACTGCTACACCAGTTTTCATTCTCACCAACAGTGCATGAGGTCTCCCTTTTCTCCCAATCCTTACCAAATTTTGTTATGTGTTGTGCTTTTGATTATATCCATTCCTACAGGTGTGAGATGATATCTCAGTGCAATTTTTATTTGTATTTCCATGATGATTAAAGCTGTTGAGCATTTTTTCATGTGTCTGTCAGCCATCTGTAATGTCTTCTTTGGAACAATGTCTATTTAGGTCCTGTGCCCATTTTTTAACTGGATTGTTTGGTTTTTTTGATAATGAGTTGTATGAATTCCTTATATGTTTTAGATGTTAACCCCTTATCAAATGTACCACTTACAAATGTGTTATCCCATTTAGTAGGTTGCCTTTTTGTTTTACTGATGGTTTCTTTCGCTGTGCAAAAGCTCTTTAGTTTGAGGTAGTTCCATTTGTTTACTTTTGCTTATGTTGCCCTTTATTGAGGAGACATTTCTAAAAATAATTGCTAAGAACCATGTCAAAGAGTTTGCCATCTATGTTTTCTTCTAAGGGTTTGGTAGTTCCAGGTCTTAACCTTAAGTCTTTAATCCAGTTTTAGTTTATTTTTGTATATGGCATAGGAAAGTTGTCCAGTTTTATTCTTTTGTGTGTAGCTGTTCAGTTTTCCCAATAACATTTATTGAAGAGACTGTCTTATTCCCATTGAATATTCTTGCCTCCTTTGTCATGGATTTATTCGCTATATAAGTGTGGGTTTATTTCTGGACTTTCTATTTTTTCCATTAATGAATGTGTCTGTTTTCTGTCAATATGATCCTGTGCTGATTACTATAGATTTGTAATGTAGTTTGAAATCAGAGAACCTGATATCTCTAGCTTTGTTCTCTTTGCTTAAGATTGCTTTGGCTCTTCAGGGTCTTTCATGATTCCATACAAATTTTAGGATTATTTCTTATAGTTCTTTGGGCAACACCACTAATATTTTGATAGGAATTGCAAAAAGTCTGTAGATTTCTTTGGGTAGTAAAGCAATTTTTGGGTAGTATAGACATTTTAACAATATTATCTCTTTCAATCCAAGAGCACAGAATATCTTTCAATTTATTTGTGTTCTCTTCAATTTATTTCATCAATGCCTTATAGTTTTCAGAGTAAAGGTCTTTCACTTCCTTGGTGAAATTTATTTCTATGTATTATATTCTTTTTTATCCAATTGAAAGGGGAATTATTTTCTTAATTTACCTTTCAGATAGATTGTTATTAGTCTATAGAAACTCAGCAGGTTTCTGTATATAAATTTTCTATCCTGCAAGTTTACTGAATTTATTAGTTCTAATAGTATTTTTGTAGAATCTTTAATGTTTCTATATGCAGTACCATGTAATCTGCAAATAGTGACAGTTTTACCTCTTCCTTTCCAACTTGGATGTCTTTTTTTCCTTTTCTTGTTTGGGAGTTGTGACTGTACTTTTAACATTATGTTGAATAAAAGTGACAAGAGTCAGCATCCCTGTCTTGCTCCTGATATTACAAAAATGCTTTCAGCTTTTACCATAATATTTGCTGTGGGTTTATCATATGTGGTCTTTATTATGTTGCAATATGTTCCCTCTATGTGGTTGTAGTTAAAGGTATCGCTTTACAAAAACCACCTGTTTTTTTAGTGATTTGTTTATATTTTAGGTTATGCATGATAGATACAGGACATATATATGCAATTTTCTGAAAATCTTTTACATAAATGATGTTGAAGTTTGTCAAAGGCTTTTCCTGAATCTGTTGAGATAATTACATGATTTTCATTTTCCACTTTGTTAATGTGGTATATCACATTGATTGATTTGTGGAAATTGAACCATCCTTGCATCAATGAGATAAATCTCACTTGATTATGGTGTATGATCCTTTTAATGTGTTGCTGAATTCTATTTGCTAATATGCTGTTGAAGATCTTTGTGTCTATGTTCATCAGGGGCATTGGACTGTAGGGCCCGTTTGTGGTATTGATACCAGAGTAATGCTAGCCTTCTGGAATGTGTTTGGCTATGTTTCTTCTTTAATTTTTTGGAACGGTTTGAGAAAGGAAGGTATTAATTCTTCTTTAAATGTTTAGTAGAATTCAACTGTGAAGTCTTCTGATCCTGGGCTTTTGCTTGTTCTGAGTTTTCTGGTTACTCACTCAATTTCATTGCTAGTAATGATCTGTTCAGATTTTCTATTTAGTCTTAACAGTTTGTATGTTTCTAGGAATTCATCCATTTCTTCTATAGGTCCAATTTGGGGGCATATAATTGTTCACAATAATCTCATATGATTGTTTGTATTTCTGTGATGTCAGTTGTAGTTTCTATTTTATTTCATATTTGATTTATTTGGGCCCTTCTATATTTTTTTCTTGATGAGTTTTGCTAACGATTTATTAATTGTGTCTCTTTTCGAAGAACTGGCTTTTAGTTTCATTGATCTTTTCTATTTTCTTTAGTCTCTATTTTATTTTATTTTGCTTTGATCCTAATCTTTGCCTTTACTAAACTTGGATTTTGTTTTTTCTTTTTCTACTTTCTTTAGTTATAAGGTTAAAATTTTTATTTGAAATTTTCCTTGTTGCCTGAAATAGCCCTGTTCTTCTATAAATTTCTTGTTACAATTATTTTTGTTGTGCCCCTTAAATTTTGGAATGCTGTGTTCCCATGTTTATTTATCTCAAGGTATTTTTTGATTTCCTCTTTAATTTCATCAAGGGTCCATATATCATTTAGTAGTATGTTGTTCAGACAACACGTGTTTGTTTTTTTTCCAGTTTTCTCCTTGCAGCTGATTTCTAATCTCATATCACTGTGGTCAGAAAAGATGCTTGACATGATTTTAATCTTCTTAAATTTATTGAGGCTTGCTTTGTTCCCTAACATGTGATCTATCATAAAGAAGGTTCCATGTGCACTTGGAAATAAAGTATATTCTGTTGTTTGCAGATGGAATGTTCTGTATATATTTATTAAGTCCATGTGACCTAATGTGTCATTTAAAGACAATGTTTTCTTATTGATTTTCTGTATGTATGACCTATCCATTAGTGTAAGTGGGATGTTAAAGTCCCTTACTATTCTTGTATTACTCTCAATTTTTTCCTTTATGTCTCTTAATATTTGCTTCATGTATTTAGTTGCTCCTATGTTGGGTGCATAGATATTTACAATTTTTATATCCTCTTGTTGGATTAATTTCTTTAACATTATGTAACACTCTGCTTTGTGTCTTATTACAGTCTTTTTTAAATTAAGATTATGATAGATTACAACCTTGTGAGATTTCACTTGTACATTATTGTTAGTCATGTTGCGGGTACACCACTTCCGCCTTTGTGCCCTCCCCCCACCCCCCCTTTTCCCTGGTAACCACCGATCAGTTCTCCTTGTCTATATGTTAACTTCCACCTATGAGTGGAGTCATATAGAGTTTGTCTTTCTCTGTCTGGCTTATTTCGCTTAACATAATACCCTTGAGGTCCATCGATGTTACTGCGAATGGACCAATTTTGTCCTTTTTCATGGCTGAGTAGTATTCCATTGTGTATATATACCATATCTTCTTTATCCAATCATCAGTTGCTGGGCATTTAGGTTGGTTCCATGTCTTGGCTATTGTAAATAATGCTGCGATGAACATAGGGGTGCAAGGGACTCTTGGGATTTCTCATTTCAGGTTCTTAGGATAGATACCCAGTAGTGGGATGGCTGGGTCAAAAGGTATTTCTATTTTTAACTTTTTGAGAAATCTCCATACTGTTTTCCATAGTGGCTGCACTAGTTTGCATTCCCACCAACAGTGTATGAGGGTTCCTTTGTCTCCACAGCCTCTCCAACATTTGTCGCTCTTGGTTTTGGATGTTTTTGCCAATCTAACGGGTGTAAGGTGATATCTTAGTGTAGTTTTGATTTGCATTTCCCTCATGATTAGCGATGATGAACATCTTTTCATGTGTCTATTGGCCATACTTATATCTTCTTTGGAGAAATGTCTGTTCATGTCCTCTGCCCATTTTTTGATTGGGTTATTTGATTTTTTGTTGTTAAGCTGTGTGAGTTCTTTGTACATTATGGAGATTAACCCTTTGTCGGATACGTGGCTTGTAAATATTTTTTCCCAATTCAGTGGGCTGTTTTTTGTTTCAATCCTGTTTTCCCTTGCCTTGAAGAAGCTCTTTACTCTGATTAAGTCCCATTTGTTTATTCTTTCTATTGTTTCCCTCAACTGAGGAGTTATAGTGTCCGAAAAGATTCTTTTGAAACTGATGTCAAAGAGTGGACGGCCTATATTCTCTTCTAGAAGACATATTGTTTCAGGCCTAATCTTTAGGTCTTTGATCCATTTTGAGTTCATTTTGGTGTGTGGTGAAAAAGAATGGTCAATTTTCAATCTTTTGCATGTGGCTGTCCAGTTTTCTCCAGCACCATTCGTTAAAGAGACTTTCTTTTCTCCAATGTAGGCCCTCTGCTCCTTTGTTGAAGATTAGCTGTCCATAGATGTGTGGTTTTATCTCTGGGTTTTCAATTCTGCTCCATTGATCTGTGGACCTGTTTTTGTACCAGTACCATGCTGTTTTGATCACTGTAGCTTTGTAGTATATTTTGAAATCGGGGATTGTGATGCCTCCATCTGTGTTTTTCTTACTCAGGATTGCTTTAGCAATTTGCGGTCTTTTGTTGCCCCATATGAATTTTAGTATTCTTTGTTGAATTTCTGTAAAGAATGTCCTTTGGATTCTAATTGGGATAGTGTTGTATCTGTAGATTGCTTTAGGTAGTATGGACATTTTAACTATGTTTATTCTCCCAATCCATGTGCATGGAATGTCTTTCCATCTCTTTATGTCGTCACCAATTCCTTTCAAGAAAGTCTTGTAGTTTTTATTGTATAAATCCTTCACTTTCTTGGTTAAATTTATCCCAAGGTATTTTATTCTTTTCATTGTGATTGTGAATGGGATTGAGTTCTTGAGTTCTTTTAATGTTAGTTCATTGTTAGTGTATAGAAATGCTACTGATTTATGTATGTTGATTTTATACCCTGGTACTTTGCTGTAGTTGTTGATTGTTTCTAATAGTTTTTCTATGGATTCTTTGGGGTTTTCTACATACAAGATCATGTCATCTGCAAACAGCGAGAATTTTACTTCTTCATTACCTATTTGGATTCCTTTTATTTCTTTTTCCTGCCGAATTGCTCTGGCCAACACCTCCAGTACTATGTTGAATAGGTGAATAGAAGTGGTGAGAGTGGGCACCCTTGTCTTGTTCCTGTCCTCAGAGGGATGGCTTTCAGTTTTTTTCCATTGAGTATGATGTTGGCTGTGGGTTTGTCATATATGGCCTTTATTATGTTGAGGTACTTTCCTTCTATACCCATTTTATTGATGGTTTTGTATCATAAATGGATGTTGGATCTTGTCGAATGCTTTCTCTGCATCTATTGAGATGATCATGTGTTTTTGTTTCTCATTTTGTTAATGTAGTGTATCACTTTGATTGACTTGTGGATGTTGAACCATCCCTGTGTCCCTGGTATAAATCCCACTTGATCATGGTGTACAATCTTTTTGATGTATTGCTGTATTCGGTTTGCCAGAATTTTGTTGAGGATTTTTGCATCTACGTTCATCAGTGATATCGGCCTGTAGTTCTCCTTCTTTGTGTTGTCCTTGTCAGGTTTGGGGATCAGAGTCATGTTGGCTTCATGGAATGTGTTAGGGAGCACTCCATCTTCCTCAATTTTCTGGAATACTTTGAGAAGGATAGGTATTAAATCTTCTTTGAATGTTTGGTAGAATTCTCCAGAGAAGCCGTCTGGTCCTGGACTGTTATTTTGGGGGAGGTTTTTGATTACTATTTCTATTTCTTTACTTGTGATTGACCTATTTAGACTCTCCATTTCTTCCTGATTCAATTTGGGGAGGTTGTAGGAGTCTAGGAGTTTGTCCATTTCTTCTAGGTTGTTCAATTTGTTGGCATATAGTTTTTCATAGTATTCTCTTATGATCTCTTGTATTTCATTGGTATCTGTTGTGATTTCTCCTCTCTCATTACTAATTTTACTTATTTGATATTTCTCTCTTCTTTTCTTGTTGAGTCTGGCTAAGGGTTTGACGATTTTGTTAATTTTTTCGAAGAACCAACTCTGTTTCATTGATCCTTTCTACTGTCTTTTTTGTTTCAATATCGTTTATTTCTGCTCTTATCTTTGTTATCACCCTCCTTCTACTGACTCTGAGGTTAGTTTGTTCTTCTTTTTCTAATTCTGTTAGGTGTTGTTTGAGGTTGCTTATGTGAGCTTTTTCTTGTTTAGTGAGGTGAGCCTGTATAGCAATGAATTTCCCTCTTAGGACTGCTTTTGCTGCATCCCAAATGATTTGGTATGTCGTGTTCTCATTTTCATTTGTCTCCAGATAATATTTGATTTCTTCTTTAATTTCTTCAATAGTCTATTGTTTGTTCAGAAGCGTGTTGTTTAGTCTCCACATTTTTGCACCTTTCTCTGCTTTATTCTTGTAGTTGCTTTCTAGTTTCATAGCATTATGATCAGAAAAGATGCCTGATGTTATTTCAACTCTCTTGTATTTATTGATGCTTGCTTTCTTTCCCAAAATATGGTCTATCCTTGAGAATGTTCCATGCGCACTTGAGAAGAATGTGTAACCTGCTGTTTTTAGATGAAGTGTTCTATATATATCTATTAAGTCCATCTGGTCTAATTTTTCATTTAATTCTATAATTTCCTTGTTGATTATCTGTCTGGATGTTCTGTCCATTGGTGTTAATAGTGTGTTGAGGTCCCCTACTATTATTGTATTGTTGTTGATGTCTTCTTTTAGTTTTGTTAAGAGTTGCTTTACAAATTTTGGTGCTCCTGTGTTGGGTGCATATATATTTATAAGTGTTATGTCTTCTTGATGGAGAGTCCCTTTTATCATTATATACTGTCCCTCTTTGTCTTTATTTATCTGTTTTGCTTTGAAGTCTACTTTCTCTGATATTAGTATAGCGACACCTGCTTTCTTTTGTTCATTATTAGCTTGGAGTATTGTCCTCCATCCCTTCACTCTGAGTCTGTGTTTGTTTTTGGGGCTGAGGTTTGTTTCCTGGAGGCAGCATATTGTTGGGTCTTGTTCTTTGATCCATCCTGCCACTCTGTGTCTTTTGGTTGAGGAATTCAATCCATTTACATTTAGAGTGATTATTGAAATGTGGGGGCCTACTGCTGCCATTTTATGTCTTTTTTTCCGGTTTTCTTCAATTTCCTTTGTTTCTCATCCCATGGTTTAATCTGTTCTGATGGAGAGCTGCTACTCTCTGTTGTTGTCCTTCTACTTATCTCCTCTGCTCTTGGTTTTGTAGCCCCTTTCCTTTTCTTGATTTTTCAGAAATGAGGGTTTTCCTGAGCATTTCCTGAAGAGGAGGTTTTGTGGAAATCAACTCCCTTAATTTTTGTTTATCTGGGAAAGTTTTTATTTCTCCATCGTATTTGAAGGATATTTTCGCTGGGTAGAGAATTCTCGGCTGTAGGCTTTTGTCCTTCTGATTTTTGAATATATCATTCCACTCTCTTTTGGCCTGTAAAGTTTCTTCTGAGAAATCTTCTGATAGCCTGATGCGGGTTCCTTTGTAGGTTAATTTCTTCTGTCTGGCTTCCCTTAGTATTTTCTTCTTGTCATTGACTTTTGCTAGCTTCACTCCTATATGCCGTGGCGTTGGTCTTCTTGCATTGATAAAGTTTGGAGATCTATTGGCTTCTGTCACATGAAGTTGCATCTCTCTCACCAGGTTTGGGAAGTTCTCAGCCATTATTTCTTTGAATAGGCTTTCTGCCCCCTTCTCCATCTCCTCTCCCTCTGGTATACCTATAATCCTTATGTTGCATCTCCTAATTGAGTTGGATAATTCTCAGGAGAGTTTCATCATTTCTTTTTAGTCTTTCTTCTCTCTCCTCCTCTGCCTGCAGCAATTCTATATTGCCATCTTCCAAATCGCTAATTCTTTCCTCCATATTATCGGCCCTACTGTTCAGTGCATCTAGATTTTTCTTAATCTCGTCTATTGTGTTCTTCACTTCCAGTATTTCTGTTTGGTTCTTCTTTATAGTATCAAACTCTTTTGTGACATAGCTCCTGAACTCGTTGAGTTGTCTATCTGAATTCTCTTTTAACTCATTGAGTTTTTTAATGATGGCTGTTTTGAAGTCATGGTCATTTAGGTTATATATTTCATTTTCTTTGGGATTGTTTTCTGTGTATTTGTTATTTTCCTCTTCTGGAGATTTAATATATTTTTTCATATTGCTTGATGTTGTAAATTTGTGCCTCCGCATAGAGATAGAGTTTAGTTACTCCTCCCACTTTTTTCTACTGGTGTGGTGGGGGAGCAGCTGTTTATACTGCACCAACCAGGAACCCTATCAGCTGTTGCTAACTGGGCCTGGGCCCCTCCTCGTAGTCATAGTGCTCCTGTGGGTTCCCTCTTCAGCTGTGGGGGCCGTCATGGGGGGCTTCACGCTACTGGTGCCTACTGTTTCAGACCACCTAGATGTGCTCCCTCCTTGGGGTCTGCAGCCATGTTATGGGTTTTTCCAGTGGCCAGGGGCAGGATCACTTATATTTGCAGCTCCGTCACTGTCAGTACCCACAAAATCTCACTTGTCCACTATGGGTCACAACAGAGCTATTGGCATCTTCTGCAGTCTGTGGTTAGCTCACCTAGTTATGCTACTTTTGTCCCAGGGTCTTCCAGTCTTGTGGCTGCCATATGGGTGCTCTCGACTGGTGCTGTGCAAAGGCTTTCGCTGAGGCTGGTGTGAGACCGTAGGGTTTCTCCCTAGGCTATGAAGCCAGGTCGCTGGAACTCCACCCAGCCTCAGTCCTCTCCCCCAGGATCTCAGGGATCCCCTTGCCCTGTCTGGGGGATAGTTGGAGACCTTGAGTTCAGTTGCAGCTGGCCGGCTGCTGCCCTGCCTGGTATTCTCCTCTCCGGGACCCTCCCAGTGTTGTGGATGCTGGGTGGGGCCTCTCTGCTGATGGCAGGTAGAGACTTTGCCTGCTGCAGGGGCGGAACTCTGGCATATCCCCCCAGGCCACCGAGCCAGTTACTGGAGCTCCACCCAGCCCCAGTCCTCTCCCAGGAATTTTCCGTTAGCCCTGAGCCCCAAGCCGTGATAGCCGCAGTCAGTGGGTCTGGCGGCGGCAGCTAGCAGGCTGCCGCACCACTTGGGCTTCTCTCCAGGAACCTCCCAGCTTTGTGGATGCTGGGTGAGGCGTCTCCGCCAATGGCAGGTGGAGACTCTGCCTGCTGCCCAGGGAGAACTCCGGAGCTTCCCCCCCGGGCCACGGAGCTGGCCGCTGGAGCTCCACCCAGCCCCAGTCCTCTCCCAGGAGATCTCCGGCAGTCCCGAGCCCCGCCCGGCAGTCAGTGGGGCCGGCAGCAGCAGCTGGCAGGCCCCCACGCTGCTTGGGATTCTCTTGGGGACCCTCCCGGCGTTGTGGATGTTGGGCGGGGCCTCTCCACTAATGTCAGACAGAGACTTTGCTGCCCGGGCAGGACTCCGGAACTTCCCCCCCGGGCCATGGAGCCAGCCACTTGAGCTCCACCCGGCCCCAGTCCTCTCCCAGGAGATCTCCAGTAATCCCAAGCCCCACCTGGCAGCCAGTGTGGCCAGCAGTGGCAGCTGGCATGCCGCTGCACCATCTGGGATTCTCTCCGGGACCCTCCGGGCGCCGTGGACGCTAGGCAGGGCCTCCCCGCCAACAGCGGGCAGAGGATCTCCCCACGGACTCAGGTGTGTAACTCTGGAGCTTCCCTCTGGGCTTAAGTGTAATTGTGGGGGGCTTAGGTAGGGCTCTGGTCACCTGTTTCCACCGTCGCTCCTCTGGTGTGTGCTCCCTCCTGCCCTAGGTGTGTGTCGATGTTCTGGGGGTGTCCGCTGGAAGAAAGCCACTTGCAGGTACTAGGCTGTTCGGTCGGGGTCGGAGAGTTTTTACCTATCTCCACCTCCTCCCAGAGGGAAGTCCGTCCGCCTTCTGATGTATAGCAGTGTGGGTCTCTCAGGGGTCTACAGTCTTTGTTATTAAATCTATTTTTTCTGATCCAAATGTTGCTATTCCACCTTTCTTTTCATTTCCATTTGCAATGAACATCTTTTTCCATTTCCTCCTTTTCAGTCTACGTGTGTCTTTACATCTGAAGTGAGTTTATTGTAGTAAGTATATCTATAGGTCTTTTTTAATCCATTCAGCCCCCCCCCAATCTCTTGATTGGAGGTTTTAGTCCATTTAGATTTAAAATAATTACTGACAGGCTGGTAATTATTGCCACTTTGTTAACTGATTTCAGATGGTCTTATAGTTATTCTCTGTCATTTTGTTTGTTTGCTTGCTTGCTTCCCTTGTAATTTGACTACTTTATTTAGTGTTATGTTTGTATTTTTTCTCTTTATTTTTTGTGTATCTATTATCTGTTTTCAGTTTGTGGTTACTATGAAGGTTTTACGTAACAACTTATATATAGCAGTCTATTTTAAGTTAATGGCTGCTTAAGTTTCAGCACATTATAAAAACAGTACTATTTTACACCCATTGCATTTTATATTTTTGACATATTTACATTTTTTATTTTATGTATTTATTAACTACATGTGGATATAGATTATTTGACTACTTTTCTCCTTTAACCTTCATACTACTATATAGGTGGTTGATCCACTATCTTTACCGTATATTTGCCTTTACCAGTGAGGTTTTTAAATAATATTTATATTTCCAGTTAGGGTGCTTTCTTTTCTAGTTATAGAAATTCTTTTAAAATTTCTTGCACTGTCATTTTAATGGTGATGAAATCCTTTAGCTTTCGCTTGTCTGGGAAACTCTTTATCTCGCCTTCAATTCTGACTATTAACCTTGTCAGGTAGAGTATTTTTGTTTGTTTGTTTTTTCACACTTTGAATGTTTCATGCCACTCTATTCTGACCTGCACTGTCTCTGCTGAAATGTCAGCTGATAGTCTTTAGGGGGCTCCCTTGTACATAATGTTCTTTTTCTCTTGCTGTTTTTAATGTTCATTTTTTATCTTTTACTTTTGACAATTATAATGTGTATTGATGTGGGTCTTTCTGACTTCATCTTGCTTGGGACTCTCTATGCTTCTTGAACTTGGATGTCTATTTCCTTTATGAGGTTAGAGAATTTTTCATTCATTGTTTCTTCACATAGGTTATCTGTCCCTTTCTCTCCCTCTTCTCCTTCTGGGGCTTCTATAATGTGGATGCTAGTATGCTTGGTGTTGTCCCAGAGGTCCCTTAAACTGTCCTTATTTTTTTAATTCCTTTTTATTTTTGCTGTTTTCATGGGTGATTTCCCCTACCCTGTCTTCCAGATCACTGATCTGTTTTTTTACATCATATAATCGATTTCTGATTTCCTCTTGTCTTTTTTCACTCTCTTATAATCTTCACCTCTGAATGGTTCTCTTTTATATTTTCTATCTCTTTGTTGACATTCTCACTGGGTTCCTCCAATCATCTCCTGAGTTTGGTAAGCATTTCGTTAGCTTTACTGTGAACTCTTTATCTGGTATACTGCTTATCTCTATTTTGTTTAGTTCTTTTTCTGAGATAGTATCCTTTTTCCTTTTTTGGTATCATATTTGTTTTCTATTCATTTTATCTAACTCTCTGTGTTTTCTTTATGTATTAATTACATTAGCTACAGCTCCTGGTCTTGAAGGAGTGACCTTAGGTAGAAAGTGTCCCCTGGGGCTTTCTGTTCTCCAGAGCCCCTTGCTCCAGGAATCCCTTATGTGGTCTGCATGCACCCTCCTGTTGTCAGTAGGCCACAATTGGTACAGGTATGCTGCTGTATAGGGATGTCCTCTGGTGTGGCTTGCTGCAAAGCTTAGCAATGAGAGCTGGTGGCATGCTGGTGGGTGAGGCAGGGCTCCAGTCCAGTTGGTTGTGAGGCCCAGCCACATCTCTTGCAAGAACTGTGGTGTATGGGGCCAGTCCTCCTGGTCAGGAGCCACTTTAGGGGGACGCTTATCCTGGTTGAAGTTACCTACTTGATGTCGTATGGTAGGGGCTGACTTGGAGGGGCACCAGTGTTGGCCAAGGCTGCCTGTTGGATGTCACAGGGTGGGGGAACTTTGTAAGGACTCTTGTGTCAGCCAAGTCCACTCATCAGGTGTGGTGGGATAGGGGGCCACTTTGCAGGATCATGGGCTGGCACAGGTCTACTGAGGAATGCCACAGTGGAGAGAGTAGTGCTATTAGGGTAGATGAGGAGTGTCAGAAATGGCACCTTCCAGCACCAGTTCAGCTAGGTAGAAGGTGAGCAAAAAATAAAGATGTCTGCCAAAGCATTCATCTATGGCAAATGTTTTAACAGATACTGACCCTCCAGCACATGCCCTAAAATTAATCAATGAATCTCCTTCACATATGACCTAAGTACTTTTCAAACTGCTACCTCGGTGCTGAATCAGAGAGCAAACAATTTTTGCTTGTTTCCTTCAAGAGTAGAGTCTCAATTTCCTACAGCTCATTGGATCGCAGGGTGGATGGTCCATTGGTTTCAAAGCTAGGCTGTATGAATATTTGTTTTCAGAGTACAGGACCCCCAGGCTGGGGAGCCCAATGTAGCATTTGGACTCCAGGCTCCTCAGGACCCCATCATCCTCAGAGGAGCTTTGTGGCTGTGATATCTCTCCTGTCTGTGGGTCACCATGCCAAGCGTGCGGGTCCTGACCATACTATGTCTCCACCCCTCCTACCCATCTTGTTATGGCTTTTTCTTAATATCCTTAGTTGTGGAAAATTTTTCTGCTAGTCTTATTCTTAGAGATAGTTCCGTTATTTGTAGTAAAAGTTATGGTGTGTCTGTGGGAAAGGGCAAGCTAGAGATTTTCCTACTCTGTCATCTTGATCCCAAGTTCTTTGATATTTATCTTGACTCCTGAAGTTTCTTGAATTTATTAGTTCTTTTGATTTATGTTGAATTTTTAAGGATTTTTAAATATATAAGAAAAAGCCACCTGTAAATAAAGACAATTTTACTTCTTCCCATCCCGTTGTAATGCATTTTATTTCTTTTAGTTACCTAGTTCTTCTGTCTAGAATTTTCAGTTCAATGTTTACTAGCAGTGTTGATTGAAGACATCCGTTTCCTGCTTTTGGTCTTAGGAGGAAAGCTTTCATCTTTCACCATTGAGTGATGTGATTCCTATGGGTCTTTCATAAATGTTATTTATTATAGTGGGGAAATTTTCTTATATTCCTAGTTTTATTTTTTAATCAAGAAAGGATGCTGGATTTTGTCAAATGGCATTTATGTAATTGAAATAATCACTATTTGATTTGTTCTGTTAGTATAATGTATTATATGAATTGATTTTTTTATGCTGAACTGCCCTTGCATTCCTACCATAAATCCTTCTTGTCCATGATATACTATCATTTTACTACATTCATGGGTTAATTTTGTTAGTATTTTGTTTTATATTGTTTGCATTTATATTTATAGAGAGTATCAACCTATAGCACGTCTTAAAAATGATTAGCTGGTTTTTCTAGTGGGACTTCTCTTGTCAGATCTCAACTTTAGTCTTTATCTCCTCAGCCCAGTAAGTCTACCAAAACTGAACTACTTGGAAACTCTTAACACTTCTTATTTTTTTCACCAGCATAGATTAGAAATTTTTTATATATATTTAAAATAAATCAAATTGTGTGTCTGCTTGAGTTTTCTGGCTTACATGTTTTTCCAGGATGTGTCCCTTAAATCTAAGAAAAACAATTATTTTGACATTGTGAAAGCTTTATCCTTTCTCTGAATTCTTACAATAATCTCCTGTCTTGAAAAATTTAGTTTCTCAGTCTCTTGACCTGTTCCCAGATTCACTATACACCTTCATGGAAAGAAATTAATTGTATGATGTGATCTCAATACTCTGTAATTCCTTCACCTGAATTCTTGGTTATGGGTATTCATGCAGCTTCATTAACACGCCAATACTTTGACATATATTTTATTATATTTTTATATGACTATTATAGGTATTTTTTGAGAAACTTCTTTCAGTCATTAGCTATCTGATCACACCACCAAGCAAAACGCAATAGTTCATTAAAATAAATTTACCTAAATACGTATTACTTTACTAATTTCTAAATTCTCTTTATAAAGAGAATTGCATGTTTACTTATTCTTAAATATTTTGCTAAGATGTATGAAGTATATATTAAATTTTGTGTAATTTAATTACAAATAGTGATTTTTTTTGTATATTTATTTCTTTTGGGAGAAAGATTGGCCCTGAGATAACATCTGTGCCCATCTCCATCTATTTTGTATGTGGGATGGCACCACAGCATAGCTTGATGAGGCATGCATAGGTCCATGCCCAGGATCCAAACCCATAAGCCCCAGGCTGCTGTAGTGGAGCATGCAAACTTAAGATCACCAACACCAGGCCAGCGCAATATACTGGCAAATTTCAAATCATAGAAATACTTTAGGAATTCATGAAGTGGAAAATTAGGTCAAGGGAAGTGGACATTTTAGGAGTGTATAGAGAATAGTTAGAATGATTATGATGCAAATTGTTTAACACACATATTGAAGCATAATACACAAAAGAGATTTTTGAGTTGGATCATAAGAAAAGAAAAATAATAATTTATCATATTAAATTATTTTAGTTTATTATTTTTTTGGAACTCATTGATGGTTATTTATTTATTTATATTTTATTAATTTTATCATAGTAATACTTCTTTATACAATTATATAAATTTTGGGTTTACGCCATTTCAACTTCTGTGTAAACTACATCATGTTCAACCCCCAAAGACTAATTACAATCCATCAACAGACACATGTGCCTAGTCACACCTTTTCCCCTCCTTCCTCCTCCTTTCCTCTCTGGTAACCACCAATCCAATCTCTGTCTCTATGTGTTTGTTTGTTGTTGTTGTTTGCTTGTATTTATGAGTGAGATCAGACAGTATTTGACTTTCTCTCTGTGATTTATTTCACTTAGCATAGTACCCTTTAGGTCTATCAGTATTTTCACAAATGAGCAGATTTCATCAATTTTTATGGCTGAGTAGTATTCCATTGCATATAAATACCATATCTCTTTTATCCATTCATCCTTTGATGGTGGCCTAGGTTGCTTCCAAGTCTTAGCTATTGTGAATAATTCTGCAATGAACATAGGGATGCATGTATCTTTACACATTCATGTTTTCATTTTATTTGGATAAACACCCAGCAGTGGAAAAGCTGGATCATATAGTAGCTCTATTCATAACATTTTGAGGAATCTCCATATGGTTTTCACAGGGGCTGTACCAGTTTGCACTCCCACCAGCAGTGTATGAAGTCTCCTTCTCTCCACATCCTCTTCAACACTTGTTATTTCCTGTCGTTAATTGTAACCATTCTGATATGTGTGAGATGACATCTCATTGTAGTTTTGATTTGTATTTCCCTGATAATTAGTGATATTGAACATCTAGTCATGTGTCTGTTAGCCCTCTGTATGTCTTCTTTGGAGACGTAATTGTTCAGAACGTATGCCCATTTTTTAATTGTGTTGTTACTTCTTTGTCAAGCTGTATGAGTTCTTTATATATTTTGCAAATCAATTCCTTATCAGTTATATGGTTTGCAAATAGCTTCTAATTGAAGGTTGTCTTTTCATTTTGTTGATGATTCCCTTTGCTATGCAGAAACTTTTTAGTTTGATGTAGTCCCATTTGTTTATTTTTTTTATTGTTTCCCTTGCCCAGTCAAACATGTTACTTAAAAACACGCTGCTAAGATGGATGTCAAAGAGCATACTGTGTACGTTTTCTTCTAGATGTTTAATGGTTTCAGGTCTTCTGTTCAAGTCTTTAATTCACTTTGAGTTACTTTCTGTGCATGGTATAAGGTAAATGGTCTACTTTCATTCTTTTGCATGTAGCCGTCTGGTTTTCCCAACATATTTACTGAAGAGACTTTCATTTCTCCATTGTATGTTCTTGGCTCCCTTGTTGAAAATTAGCTTTCCATAGTGTGTGGGTCTATTTCTGGGCTCTCAATTCTGTTCCATTGATCTGTGTGACTGTTTTTGTGCTGGTACCATGCTTTTTTGGTTACTTCAGCTTTATAGCATATTTTGAAATCAGGAAGTGTGATACATCCAGCTTTGTTCCTTTTTCTCAGGATTCCTTTGGCTAGGAAGAGGACTGTTTGCTCTATTTCTGTGAAAAATGTCATTGGAACTTTGGTAGGGATTGCATTGAATCTGTAGATTGCTTTAGGAAGTATGGACATATTAAATATGTTAATACTTCTAATACAAGAGCACAGAATACCTGTCTATTTCTTTGTATCTTCCTCTATTTCTTTCAATAATGTTTTATAATTTTTAGTGTACAAATCTTTCACTTCTTTGATTAAGTTTACTCATCGGTATTTTATTATTTTTGTTACAGTGTGTAAATTGCATTGTATTTTTAGTTTCTTTTTCTACCATTTCGCTGATAGTGTATAGAAGTATAACTTATTTTCATATGTTGATTTTGTATTCTGCAACTTTGTCATATTCATTTATTATTTCTAAAAGTTATATTGTGGACTTTTTAGGGTTTTCTATTCATAAAATCATGTCATCTGCAAATAGTGACAGTTTTACTTCTTCCTTTCCAATTTGGATCCCTTTTATTTCTTTTTCTTGCCTGATTGCTCTGGCTAGGACTTCCTATACTATGTTAAATAAGAGTTGTGAAAATGAGCATCCTTGTCTGGTTCCTGTTCTAAGAGAGATAGCTTTCAGTCTTTCTACATTTAATATGATATTAACTGTGGGTTGTCACATATGACCTTTATTGTGTTGAGGTACTTTTCTTCTATAATCATTTTCTTCAGAGTTTTTATCATAAATGGATGCTGAATCTTCTCGAATGTTTTCTCAGCATCTATTGAGATGATCATGTGATTTTTAATTTCACTCTGCTAATATGATGTATCATGTTGATTGATTTGTGGATGTTGAACCATCCCTACCTTCTTGGAATAAATTTCACTTGCTCATAGTGTATGATTTTTTTAATGTATTGCTGTATTCAATTTACTAGTATTTTGCTGAGAAGTTTTGCATTGACGTTCATCGGTGATATTGGACTGTGATTTTCTCTCTTTATGTTGTCCCTGTCCAGTTTTGGCATGAGGGTTAGGTTGGCTTCACAGAATGAGTTAAGAAGCTGCCCTTCCTTTTCAATTTTCTGGAAGGGTTTGAGATGGATAGGTATTAAGTCTTCTTTGAATGTTTGGTATAATACACCAAGGAAGACATCTGGTCCTGGACTTTTATTTTTGGGAGATGTTTGATTACAATTTTGCTCTCCTTACTGGAGATTGGTCTAATAAAATTCACTATTTATTCTTGATTCAGTTTTGGAAGGTTGTATGATAGTAAGAATTTATCCATTTCCTCCAGATTATCCCTTTTTTGGCATATAGCTTTTCATAGTATTCTCTTATAATCTTGTATTTCTAAGGTGTCTGTTGTAATTTCTCCTCTTTCATTTCTCATTTTATTTATTTAGGCTTCTCTCTTCTTTTCTTGGTGAGTCTAGCTAAAGGTTTGTCAATTTTGTTTATCTTTTCATAGAACCAGCTCTTAGTTTCATTGATTTTTTTCTATTGGTTTTTTGTCTCTATTTTATTTATTTATCCTCTTATTTTTATTATTTCCTTCCTTCTGCTAATTTTGAGCTTTTTTTGTTCTTCCTTTTCCAGCTGCTTTAGGTGAATTATTAGAAGGTTTACTTGAGATTCTTCTTGTTTGATGAGGTAGGCTTGAATTGCTGTAAAAGTCCCTCTTAGAACTAATTTTTCTGTATTCCGTAAATTTTGGCATGTCGTATTTTCATTTGTGTCCACGTATTTTTTAAAATTTTTCCTTTGATTTCTTCATTGACCTAATTGTTGTTTAGTAGCATTTTGTTTGATCTCCACATATTGGTGGCTTTTCCAATTTTTTTACCTGTAGTTGATTTCTAGTCTCATACCATTGTGATCAGAAAAGATGTTTGGTATTATTTCGATCTTAAATTTATTGAGACTTGTTTTGTGGTGCAATATGTGATGTTTTCTGGATAATGTTCCATGTGCATTCAAAAAGAATGTGTATTCTGTGGTTTGCGGGTGGAATGTTCTGTACACATCTACTAAGTCCATCCGGTCTAATGTGTCATTTAAGGCCATTGTTTCCTTCTTGATCTGTTTGGATGATATATGCATTAGTGTAAGTGGAGTGTTATAAAGTCCCTTACTATTATTGTGTTGCTGTATATTTCTCCTTTCATGTCTGCATTTAGGTGCTCCTATGTTGGGTGCATAGATATTTACAAGTGTCATATCTACTTTTTGTATTGTTCCCTTCATCATTATGTAGTGCCCTTCTTTGTCTCTTGTTACAGTTTTTTTTAAGTCTACTTTTTCTGATATAAGTATGGCTACCCCAGCTTTCTTTTCATTGCCATTTGCATGGAGTATCTGTATCCATCCCTTTCACTTTCAGTCTGTGAATGTCTTTAGGTCTGAAGTGTGTCTCTTGTATGCAACATATAGATGGGTCTTGTTTATTTCTCCAGTTGACCACCCTAAGCCTTTTGATTGGAGCATTTAGTCCACTGACATTTAATTAATGTATTTATTGCCATTTTTTCACTTCTTTCCTCTTAGTACTTTAAATATATTGTTCCACTCCCTTCTACTTTGTAAAGTTTTTGCTGAGTAGTCAGATGATAGTTTTATGGGGTTTCCTTTGTATGAAACTTGTTGCCTTTTTCTTACAGCTTTTAGGATTCTCTCTTTATCTTTAATTCTTGACATTTCAATTATAATGTGTCTTGGTGTGGGCCTCTTTGAGTTTACCTTGTTTGGTGCTCTCTGCATCCTCTGCCTGGATGTCTGTTTTCTTCCTTGAATTAGGAAAGTTTTCAGCTATTATTTCTTCAAATAGATTCTCTGCCACTTTGTCTCTCTCTTCCCTTTCTGGAACACCTGTAATACAGATCGTATGTGCTTGATGTTGTCCTGGAGGTACCTCAGAGTGTACCCATGCTTTTTATTCTTTTTCTTTTATCTGTTCAGCTTGTGTGATTTGCTCTAGTCACTCATCCAGATCACTGATCTGTTCTTCTGTATCATCCACTCTGCTATTGAGCTGCTCTAGTTAATTTTTCGCTTCCAGTATTGTATTCTTCATTTCTAATTTGTTCTTTCTTATATTTTCCAATTCTTTGTTGAAGTTCTCACTGAGTTCATCCATTCTTCTCCCAAAATCAGTGAGCAACCTTATGACTCTTAGTTTGTACTCTTTCTCAGGTAGATTGTTTATCTCTCTTTTGTTTAGTTCTTTTTATGGGGTTTTGTCATGTTCCCTTATTTGGAATATATTTTTTGTGTCCTCATTTTGCCTCTTTCTCTGTGCTTATATTTATGTATTAGGTAGGTCAGCTCCATTTCCTCATCTTGGAGATGTGGCCTTATGTTAGAGATGCCTTATGATGCACAGCAGTGTGCTTCTCTCTAATCACCAGTTCCAAATGTTCCAGGAGTGTCCCTTGTCTGGGTTACATGTTTTCTTCTGTTGTGGCAGGGTTGCTGTTGCTGCAGGTGCCCAGAGACCCTAGTCAGTCGCCCTGGCTGGCTTATTGTAATGCTTGGCGGCATGTGTCTGATATGTATCCTTCTGTCATTTTATCTGGCATGGGGACCCCCAGCACAGTTGGATGCAAGGTCTAATACCACATTTCTGTTGCAGTTTTTCTGCTAAGTGAGTAGGCCCCCAATGTAGCTGATTGCTAGGCTCAGGGGCTTATTATTACTGTAGGTATCTGGCCTGCAAGGCTGTTGTCAACTCTCTCAGGATTGCAGCTGAGTGAGGTCGGACCCAGTCACGGGACACCCAGTTGCTTCAGGCTTTGGAAGGTGGAGCAGATCCCTATGTGTCTGTTTGAGAAGCACAAGTCTGCTGTAGCTGACCTGCCCCCCCACCACAGGTTCATAAGCCTGCCTTGTATGTGTGCCCCAACCCACTGAAACAGAGGCAATCCCTCCACTGCAGAGGCCCCACACACTCCACCAATGCAAATCCACTCCTCACATATTCCCTGCACCACAGAGTGGGACCCACTCACCCAGCAGCAGAGGTACCAGGCACCCTGCCTATGCAGGCCTGCAAATTGCCCAAGGTCTTGATTTGGGTGGAGTCAATCCCTAGGTTTGGCTGCCTGCCTTGGCTGAGCTGGATTAAATCAGGGCTCTAGTGGGGGGGGCAGACCCTGGGCTAATAGGCCAGATGAAGAACCACAATGGCATTCCAGTTTCTGTGTCAGCACACATGTACTAGGTCACAATAACAGCTGCCACTAATGTCTCATTTCCTGGGGAGGTCTCACCACTCACTGAGATGCACCTACAGCCTAGCAAGTGAGTCTCTTTCCACCAAAAGACTGTGCACCTTTCTTTCTGGTGATTTTAGGTTGCTTTTCAAATGGGTGAATTTGTGCATGGGCCTTTTAAGAGTAGGTATTTTTGTCCCCTTATGTCTGATAGCTTTTCTGGGGGTATTCCCCATTGTAGTTAGTAGCCAGCAAGGCCAAATTTATGACACTTGTGTCAGGTGTGCTGAGTCCCAAAGCTGCTTATCATGGTGATGTTTCCCTGCTCAGATTCCACAATCCCCCAGGGAAAGTTTTGTACCTTAGGATGGCTCCTGCCTGGCTGTGAAGTGCTGCAGTTCAAAGATGGGTTTTTTCTCTCCAGAGAGGAATTTCTGTCTGTTCTACTCAGTCGGGACTCTCCCTTGTTGTGGGGCTTATTTTTACCCACTTTTCAGTTCTCCCTCAGGGGTAATTGTTCCCAGTGTAGTTGTAAATATTTGTCTTTTTGTGACTGGCTCATTTCACATAGCGTAATATCGAGATTCATGTATGTTATAGCAAGTATCGGAATGTCCTTTTTACAGCTAAAGAATGCCACATGCACATATATACTGCCTTCGGCTTATCCACCCATTCTTCCTCGGGCACTAGGTTTGCTTCCATGTTTTAGCTATTTTGAACACCACACTATGAAATGGAGCATACAAATATCTCTCCAAAATCCTGCTTTCAATTATTTGGGGTATAAACCTAGAAATGGAATTGCTGGATGATATGGTAATACTATTTTGAATTTTTTAAGAAAATATCATACCGTTTCTCACAGAAGTTGTACCATTTTACTTTGCCAAGAGCACAGCGACAGGGTTTCAATTACTCCACTTCCTCACCATCAGGTGCTATTTCCTTTTTTGTTGTTTTTGGCTTGTCTTGTAGCCATCCTAGTGAGTGTGAGGTGGTCTGTCATTCTAGCTTTCATTTTAATTTTCCTGATGATTAGTAATGTTGAGCATCTTTTCAAGAACTTAGTCTTTTCTGTATTATATTTTGTTTGGAGAAATATCTATTTGAGACATTTGCCCATTTTTGAATTGGGTTGTGTTTTTGTTTTTTGGAGGGTAGGGCAGTTGTATATACTTTCCAGATATAGATTCCTCACAAGATATATGACTTGCAAATATGTTATCCCATTCTTTGGGTCGCTTTTTACCCTGTGGATACTGTCTTTTAATGAGTGATTTTTAAAAATTCAGTTTCTTTGTTTTTCATGTTGTTGCCTGAGTCTTAAAGTCATATCTTAAAAACCATTGCCAAATATAATGTCATGAAGACTTTCTCTTCTATTCGGTTCTAATAGTTTTATAGTTTTAGGTCTTACATTAGTTTGTAATCCATTTTGAGTTAATTTTTTATTGTGGTGTTAGGTAAGAGTATAACATTCTTTTGCATGTGATTATCCAATTTTCCAAGTATTACTTGTTGAAAATAATGTACTTTCCCAAATGAATATTTTGGCATCCATGTGGGAAACTCACTTAGCCATATATTTGGGGTTTTATTTCTGTGCTTTCCATTTTATTCCTCTATCCAAATGCCTGTATTTATGCAAGTATCACACTGTTTTGATTACTATACCTTTGTAGCTAGTTTTGAAATCAGGAAATGTAAGTCCTCCAGTTTCATTTTTCGTTAACAAGATTGTTTTAGCTATTTGAGGTACCTTGAGATTCAATATAGATTTAGTGTTTTGTTTTTTTTTTTTTACTATTTCTGTGAAACAAATGCAATTTTGATAGGGATTGAACTGAATTGGTAGATCACTTTGGGTAGTGTTGACATCTTGACATTAAATATTTCAATTGATGAACGCATCTTCTATATCTCAATTTATTTACATTTGTTAAGATTTCCTTTAACAATCTAATTTAGTTTTCATTGTAGAAGTCTTTCTTCTGCTTGGTTAAGTTAATTCTGATGTGGTTAATTTTTCTTCATTTTATCTTAAATGACATTGTTTTCCTTTCTTTTCCTTTTTTCTTGAGATATGATTGACCTATAGCATTATATTCATTTCAGGTGTTCAACATAATGATTTGATATCTGTATATATTGTCAAGTGAGCGCCTCAGTAAGTCTAGTTCATATATATCCCCACACATAGTTATACATTTCTATGATGAAAATTTTAAGAACTTCTCTCTTTGAAACTTTCAAATATAAAATAAAGCATTACTAATTATAATCTCCATGCTGTGCATTACATTCTCAAGACTTCCTTATTTTATAATGGGAAGTCAGTACCTTTTAACCTCCTTCACAAATTTTTCCTACCCCCACTCCACAACTCTGGCAACAACCAATCTGTTCTCCCTATCTAAGAATTTGTTTTTTTAAAAAAGAAAATTACATATAAGTGAGATATTTGGCTCTTTTGCTTTGAGGAACATTAGCCCTGAGCTAACATCTACCACCAATCTTCTTTTAGCTGAGGGAGATTGGCCCTGAGCTAACATCCATGCCCATTTTCCTCTACTTTATATGTAGCATGCCTACCAGAGCATGGCTCGATAAGCAGTGCATAGGCCTACATCCAGGATCCGAACCAGAAAACCCTGGACTGCTGAAGTGGAGCATGCAAACTTAACCACTACACAACCAGGCCGGCCTGTATTTGCTTTTATTAGTCTGACTTATTAAACTTAGCATACTGCCTCCAAGGTCCATTCATGTTGTTGGAATTGAAAGATTTTCTTCTTTTCAGTGAATGAATAATATTATAAATATCACATCTTCTTTGTCCGTTCACTCAACAGTGAACACTTAGGTTGGGTCTGTGTCTTGGCTGTTGTAAATAATGCTGCAATGAACAAGGGAACATAGATATCTTCTCAAGCTAGTGGTTTTGTTTCCTTTGAATAAGAACCCAGAAGTGGATTTGCTGAGTCATATGGTATTTCTATTTTTAATTTTTTGTGGAACTTCCATACTGTTTTCCATAGTGGTTGCACCAATTTATATTCCAACCAACAGTGCACAAGAACACCCTTTTCTCCAGATCCTCATAAACATTTATTTCTTCTTCTTGTAACAGCCATTCTAACATGTGTGGCTTTGATTTGCGTTTCTCTGATGATTGATGATGTTGACCACATTGTCATCTACCTGTTGCCCATCTGTATGTCTTTTCTGGAAAAATATCAACTCAGATCTCTGTTCATTTTTTTAATTGGATTGTTTGTTTGTTTGCTATTGAGTTCTACGATTTCTCTCTGTATCATGTATATTAAAGTCCTGTCAGACATATGATTTGAAAATATTTTCTGTTATTCTGTAAATTTATTTCTCATTTTATTGATACCTGCTTTTGCTGAAAATGTGGAGATAGCGTCCCACTTATTTATTTTTGCCTTCATTGGTTTTATTTTTGGTGTCAAATCCAAAAAAACCATTGCCAAGACAGATGTCAAGGAGCTTACTCAAATTTTCTTCTAGGGATTTTATGATTTGAGGTCTTATATTCAAGCCTATAATCGATTTTGAGTTAGTTTTTGCATATGGAGTATGTTAGTGATCCAGATTCAATCTTTACAATGTGGCTGCTCAGTTTTCCTAACACAATTTATTGAAGAGACTATCTTTTCCCCATTGTACAGTCTTGACTTCTTTGTCATAAATTAATTCACCGTATAAGAAAGACTTTATTTCTGATTGTCTACTCTGTTCCATTGTTCGATGTGTCTATTTTTATCTCATTACCATACTTCATTTATTACTATAGCTTTGCAATATGTTTTAAAATCAGCAGGTGTGATGCCTCCATCTTTGTTCTTTTTCAAGATTGCTTTGGCTATTTGGGGTCCTTTGTGATTCTATACAAATTTTAAAATTGTGTGTTCTATTTTTGTGAAAAGTGCCGTTGGAATTTTGATAGGGAATTCCATTGAATATGTAGATTTCTTTGGGTAATATGAACATGATAACAATATTGATTCTTCATATCCATGAGCACAGAATATTTTTCCATTATTTGTCTTCTTCAATTTCTTTCATTAATGTCTTATAGTTTTCAGTGTACAGTTCTTTCAACTCCTTGGTTAGTCACACATTCCTAGGGATTTTATTCCTTTCAATGTAATTGCGATTTGTTTTTTAAAAAAATCTCTTTCTGATAGTTAATTATTAGTATTTAAAAATGCAAGTTATTTTACATTGATTTTATATCCTGTAATACTATTGAATTCATTGATTAAATGTATCTGTTTTTCTGTGGGGTCTTTAGGGTTTTTTATACATAATATCAAGTCTTCTGCAAATAGTGACAGTTTTACTCTTCTTTTCGGATTTGGATGCCTATCATTGCTTTTTCTTGACTAATCGTTCTGGCTAGGACTTCCAAAAGTATGTTGAATAAAAATGTCAAGCGTTGGGGTCTTTGTCTTATTCCTGATCTTGGAGGAAAATTTGCACTTTTTCACCATTAAGTACATGTGAACTTGGGTTTGTCAATATGGCATTGATTATGTTGAGGGATTTTTCCCTCTATACCTACTTTGTTGAGAGCTTTTATAGAGAATGTTTGTTGAATTTTGCCAAATCCTTTTTCTGTATTTTTTAAACAATCACATGATTTTTATCCATTTTGTTAATGTGATGTATCATTGATTGATTTGCAGATATTGAACCATCTTTGCATCCCTGAAATACATCCCAGTTGATCTTGGTGTATGATTATTTTAACGTATTGTTGTATTTTGTTTGCTAATATTTTATTGAAGATTTTTCCATCTATATTCATTAGAGATATTGGCTTGTAATTTTCTTTTTTTGTAGTGTCCTTTTCTGGTTTTGGTACTTGTATAATACTGGCCTCATAAAGTGAGGTTTTTATTGTTTCAAAGACTTTGAGAAGCGTTGGTATTAATTCTTCTTTAAATATCTGTTTCAATTCATTATTGATGGCGTCTGATCCTGCAGTTTGTTTCTTGGGAGATTTTTTGTTTACTGATTCAATCTCCATGTGAGAAATAAATGTTCAGATTTTCTCTCATCAGGTTTTCTCTTTCTCTTGGTAGGTTTTATGTTTCTAGGAATTTATTTCTTCAGTTTGTCCAAATTTTTGACATAAAATTTTTCATAGTAGTGTCACGATCTTTCATATTTCCGTAATATCAGTTGTAACATCTACTCTTTACTTTTTGATTTTATATATTTGAGTACTTTATTTTTGAGTCTAGCTGAAGATTTTTTTTTAAAGCATCTCAGTTTTATTTATCTCTGCTATTGTACTTTTTAGCTTCTATTCCATTCATGTTTACTCTGATCTTTGTTATTTCTTTCTTTATACTCACTTTTGGCTTAGTTTGTTCTTCTTTTCCTAGTTCCCTGAGGTATACTTTTGATTCATGAAGATTTTTTTTCGTTTTTTTAATGTAAAAGTCTATTACTATTAGCTTTTATCTTAGAACTCATTTTCCTATATCCCATAAGTTTTGGTATGTTGTATTTCCATTTTTATTTATTTAAAGATATTTTAATGTATTGTGTTTTATTCATTTTGCTATTGATTGTTCAGTAGCATGTTGTTTAATCTCCACAAATTTGTAATTTTTCCCATTTTCTTCTTGTAACTGATTTCTAGTTTCATATCATTATGGTCAGAAAAGATGTTTAGTGTGATTTCAATCTTTTTATATTAAGACTTTGTGGTCTAACATATGATCTATCTTGGAAAATATTTCTTGTGCTTTTGAGAGTGTGTATTCTGTTGCTTTAGGATATTACGTTCTGTCAATGTCAGTGTCATTTAAGGAGAACATTTCTTTCTTGATTTTCTATTTAGAGGATCTATACTGATGAAAGTGTGTTATTGAAGTCCCTTACAATTATTGTATTGCACTCTATTTTTCCCTTTAGATCTATTAATATTTGCTTTAAATATTAGGTTCTCCTATTTTGGGTGCAAATATATCTACAAATATTATATCCTCTTGTATCAAACATTTGATCACTTTATAATGACCTTCTTTTTCTCCAATTACATTCTTTGTCTTAATGTATATTTTATCTGATATACTTATAGCTACCCTAGTTTTCTTTTGGTTCCCATTGGCACAGAATAGCTTTTTCCAACTTTTCACTTTCAGTCTGTGTGCATCCTTATATCTGATGCTAGTCAATTGTACACAGTATATATTTTGATCTTACTTTTTTATCCATTCAGCCCCTTTATGTTTTTAAATTGGAAACTAAAACAATTATTTATAGATATGTACTTATTGCCATTTGTTTTTATCTTGTGTGCACATTTGAATAATACTGTATGGTTGTTTTTACTACTTTTGTCTTTTAAACTTGATATTAGCTATATGTGACTAATCTGCTACCTTTACATTAGATTATTCTGAATTTAACTACATATTCAACTTTTTCAGTGAGATTAATACTTTCACATGTTTTCCTGTTACTAATTATCATCCTTTCAGTTCAGCTTAAAGAAGTTACTTTAACATTTCTTGTAACACAAATCTTGTGTTGTTGAACCTCTTCAGCTTTTGCTTGTCTGGAAAACTCTATCACTATCCTTTAATTTTGAAGGACAAATTCGCTGGGTAGAGCACTTTTGGTTGGCAGGTTTTTTTTCTTTCAACACTCTTAATACTTTGTGCTACTCCCTTCTGACCTGCAAAGTTTCTGCTTAGAAATCTGCTTATAGTCTAATTGGAGTTCCCTTGTGCATAAGTTGTTTTTCTCTCGTTGGCTTTAAGATTCTCTCCTGTATTTAACTTTCAGCAATTTAATTATGATTTATCTTGGTATGTGGCTCTCAGGTTTCATCTTATTTGGAACACTCTGAGCTTCCTGGATCTGGATATCTGTCTTCTTCTTAAAGTTAGAGAAGTTTTCAGCCATTATTTCTTTAAATGCTTTTTCTGACCTTTTTCCTCTCTCTTCTCCTTTTGGTAGCCTAAAATGTAAATGTTAGTTTGCTTGATGTTGTCCCATAAGTCAGCTTGTTTCATTCCTTTTTCTGCTGTGCTGACTGAATGAGTTTCATGCAATGTCTTTGAGTTTGCTCATCTTTTATTCTGAATCATCTACTCTTCTATTGAACCCTTTGATTGTATTTTTTAGTTCAATTATTATATCCTTCAGCTCTGGGATTTTTGGTAGGTAGTTTCTAATATTTTGTGTCTTTTTGTTGAAATTCTCTTCTTGTTTATGCATTGTACTTCTGACTTTGGTGAACATTTTTATAGTGTTATTTTGAACACTTTATCAGGTAAGTCACATCATCATTCCATTAAGACTTTTTCTGAGGTTGTCTCTTGCTCTTTTATTTGGAACATATTCATATTTTTCTTCACATACTTTGATACTCTGAGTTGTTTTCTATGCACTAGATAAAAGCCACCTCTCCCAGGCGAGAAGGAATGGCCTCATGTAGGAGATGAACCTTATCATTCCATTGTAGCTCCTGTTTGTCTCTCAAACATTTGTGATTCTCTAAGCAGCATACTTTTTTGTGTGTGTGAGGAAGACTGGCCCTGAGCTAACATCTGCTGCCAATCTTCCTCTTTTTGCTTGACAAATATTGCCATTGAGCTAACATCTGTGCCAATCTTCATCTATTTTTATGTGGGATGCACAGCATGGCTTGACAAGTGGTGCTACATCCATGCCTAGGATCCAAACGTGCAAACCCCAGGCTGCTGAAATAGATCATGCAAACTTAAACATTATGCAACCAGGCCAGTTCCAGCATGCTTTATTTTTTAGTGACTCGTACTTGAGAGCTAGCCTACATCTGTAAGTGTCCAAAATAGGATGATTCCAATCAGCACCTAGAATTAGGCTGGATCTGGATGTCTGGATCCTCAGGCAACAGCTTTTAATGTGTGAAAATATGACTCTTTCAAAGAAAGACTAGGGAATGGTCTATTCTGTCCTTTCTCTCTGCCCTGAGCCATGGGTGATAGCCAGTTAAGAACTGTTTCCTCACTACGTCCCACTGAACCTGGGTAAACAAGCCCCACTGGCCACTGGAGCCATACAATCAAGGATGCATCTTCTAGGAAGCAACCAGAAAAGCTAGGGTGCCAGGTGTTGACCAGCTCCTTTCTTACAGAAACTAGTGTCCTGAATCTTGGCAGAGAAAGAGCACAAGGATGTCAGACACCAGCTATTTGATCTCTGAAGAGGATTGCAGTCAGCCCTCAGAAGTTTGCTTAACTAGAATCCTGCAGGGCTGACCCCATGGCAAAGTGGTTAAGTTTGTGAGCTCTGCTTTGGCAGCCCATGGTTTCACCAATTCAGTACCTGAGTGAGGACATGGAATTGTTCATCAAGCCACACTGAGGTGGTGTTCCACATAGCACAACCAGAGGCACTCACAACTAGAAAATACAACTATGTACTGGGGGACTTTGGGGAGAACAAAAAGACAAAAAAAAAAAAGATTGGAAACAGATGTTAGCTCAGGGCCAAGATGAAAAAGAAAAAGAAAAGAAGGCTGACCCTCTGGCCATAGCTATGAGGATAAGCTAATAGGATTCTTTCACAGAAAGACTGAGGGTACATTTCAGTCTGCTGCTTCTTCATTGTGTCCTGAGAATTAGCTTATTAAGAACTCTTCTCCTTTTGTTATACTCCTGTGCCCACTGTGAGTGCAAACCCTACTGGTCTCCAGAGAGAGGTGTAAGACATTGAGAATGAACCATAATGTAAAGTATGGGCTTTGAGTGGCTATGATGTGTTAATGTAGATTCACTAATTATAACAAATCTACCACTCTGGTGAAGGTGTTGATACTGGGGGAGGCTATGCATGTGCTGAGTTTGGGGGATATGGGAGTGTCTGTATCTTTCTCTCACTTTTGCTGTGAACCTGAAACTGCTCTAAAAAATAAAGTCTCAATAAAAAACTAAATTTAAAAATACTTTAATAGTGGTTGTCAGGGACTTGGTGAAGGAGTAAATAAGGACTTGTGGCAGAAGATGAGAGGATGATGGAAAGATCAGGCAGGGTTCTGCTCTGCTGTACATGGGTCAGGAAAAGTCAAAATCAATTCAACAGCAGTAACAACAGAAAGAGATGTGCTGTGGCCCCTACCAGGCCAATGTGGTCAAGAAACACTGTCACATGTGGTACTTGGGTTCCTGACAGTACACCTGAGCCAGGGATACAGATTATACTCTGATCCCTGTTGTCAGTCTAGAGCTAAGAGTAACAATGGGTATCTTCAAAAAACAGTTATTAATGTTTGAGCAAGCTGTCTCAGGTTAGATATTAGATAAGCTTCCAAGCAAAGAGAAACTGTTTTCCTTTGACAAAGGTGATGGGGCTGCTCTTGATGTTTTGGCCGTTCAGGAACGTTGTTTTTTTAAAGGTTTTCAGGCTTGTCTTCCTCAATGGTACTTATCCAGTTCTCAAGTCTGAGTCATATCCTATCAAAACCCTATGGATTTTGCCACAGAAGATCCATTGGAAATGGGAATCCAGCATCCAATGCAGCTCCATACCTTAAAATTAAATCCTGGACCTGGTTTTTGGCACAGTCTTACTTTTGGTTGAAGATAAGCATCTCTCCACAGCTGACATGGTGACCCTCTTGCTGTTTCAGAATGCCTTCAGTTGGCAGCTGGATATTCTGAACTCTGCATCTTCTTTTTTCAATATTCAATGATTTTTAACAACAGCCAAGTTATTACCAAATTCCTATAATTTTCATTGTCCTATCCCATTCATGTGCTACAGCTACTATATATCCAAAATTCTCCTATATCAGCTGTGTCTCCTCCAGTTTAGCCACATGGTAAGTGTCTCTGAATGCCATGGGAATCACTTCCCCCCTCACCATCAGCAATGGTATTTCAATTGCATCTTCAGAGTCTTCCCTCAGGGACACTCTTCCTAAAAAGTTCCTTGTCCCAGGATCACCAGAAAGCTGATCCTGAGGCAAAGGCTTAGATACTACTACTTAACTGGAAGCATCCTAGCACCCAGGAGTAAAAGGAGAAAAGAGATGAGGCAGAGAAGGACAGAGATGTGCATTCCTAGCCAGCTACCACTACACATCAATAATGCTTTGATTTCACAGGGTGATTTTCTGCAAATCCATATAAAGTTCATATAGGAGAGCCCTCCAAGACAGGAGAAAGGAAAAGGTTATCCTTGGGATCTCATCTCATGATTGCACATTTCTGTCTTGAATGTGCATGAACACCAAGCATGTCCTGTGATTTTTTGCTGTCTCAGTATAAAGAAGAAAGCCCAAGAAAGGAAGCAAGAGAAGTGCAGAGCAAGTATGTGGTGAGGCAGTATTGGGATGAGACTGACTGAAAACCTAGTCTCCTGAATATATAGGTAACTTTAGCAAATAAATAAGGTAAAAGCAGACAAACCACATGACCAAAGAGTAAAACACTTAAGCATTTCTCAAAGAGGAAATGAAAATTTTAAGTAAATGAATGAAAAGTTGTTCAACCTCAGAAATCAGGGAAATAAAAATTAAAATAACAATGATACCACCAACCACAGCCAAATATAAAAGAAAAATAAAAGTCTCACAATACCATGACTTATCTAGTAATCAACAAAATCTCATAATGAATAGTGGATGTCTAAATTAATACAACCTCTTTTGAGAAAACCACTCAGTATAATGAGGGAAAACCAAATTCATGAATAACATGAGCCAAAATCTCCCCTTCTGTTTATTACCAATAAAAATATTGTGCACAGGACCTCCAGGAAATGTATATGAGATTTTCCTGAGGTCATTCTTCTTAACAACGCCAAGCTGGAAAAAGAGAATCCTTCCACACATCACTCCATAATTATGTTGTTTTGTCACACAGAGATGCTCTGGAGAGAGAGTGCTATGTAGACTCAAAAACAAGTGAGCAAGGTAGTGCCAATTCTCTTCTGATATCCCCACAATGTCCTTAAAACATAGCTATTTATGGCTCTACGTGTAAATGGATAGATGTTTATAAGAAATACAACACAGTTTATGGAAATATTGGCTTAGAAAGTAGCTTAAAACTCAATTTTCCTCTGATTTTCACTTTTCAACAAAAAAGAAGAGCAGTAGATTGGCTCAGTTTAGGAAATTACTTGGGTCATGAATCTAGAAGATAGGTCTTTAGATGTATCAAGGGAAGTGGTTAAATCCTTGCAATTCCATCTTTACCTTTTTGGATTCTGTTTCCAAGTGATGAGCATGATCATTACAGAAGATAGGCCAGACCATTTTCTTTTAGAAAATATCCTGCCTGGAAATGTGTGAGGTACCCAGACACTTATGACCAATGCATGACTGCAGGCAGAAATGCATTTCACTCCACCTCATGTCATAAAAGAGGATCACACAGGTGTGCTTTCATGGCATGTTCCCTCACATTTTGTATTTTATTATGAGAAGAAACTATACAACTGTGACATGATAAACTGATTTAGTGAAGCAGCTGATGTCTGGAAGCCAAGTTTCAAAATAAATCTTCAGTTTCAGTCTCCATGGAGAGGATTTCCTTTACTTTCTCCCAGGGTGTGGCCTTCCTGGGGCCACATTTCCTCACTCTCAGGGGGGAATCTGTGAAATGCTGAGCTTGCCTGTGAATTTGGGCAGAAGAGAAATAGAGGAAACCCAGGGTGATGAGAGCAGGTCTGCAGCCAGGTTCAGAGCTTTAAGTGCCTAAATTGGGGATTGGAGAAAAATAAATGCAAAATATCATGGTATCTAAAAAGAATAATTTTTTCCTGGCATTGAACATTACACATACTTCTCTCAGAAAGGCCATCTGTGTGAGTGGCTATGGAGAATCAAAGACAGAAATTGAGATTCTGTGTTCTTGGGTTATTATCCTCACGTCTTAAGTCCACAATGCCTCAGCACTCTGATGCCTCCCTACCAGTGAAGTGAATATGTCAGCTACATACTATAGCCTTTGAAAGAGAAAGAGGATCTCAGAAATAAAATAGTCTGAAAGCCTTCCTCCTTTTTCTTCTTGTATGAATGTAGTACTA
Organism: Equus przewalskii; assembly: GCF_037783145.1. Classification (NCBI taxonomy): domain Eukaryota; kingdom Metazoa; phylum Chordata; class Mammalia; order Perissodactyla; family Equidae; genus Equus; species Equus przewalskii. Next base: position 249,320 of record NW_027228442.1, read on the forward strand.
CTGAATAAAATGAGTGGCCAAAAAACTGTCTAAGCAGTTTTTGTTTAGCTTCTTTAAATGTTTATACGTTAAATTATTAAGCAGCAAAGAGAAACTAGAAAGAACAACATGTCCTCAACCTTCTAGATTTGAGAAGTTGTGAATCCTTTCTAATCACTAAGGTTTGTTGGACCTAGTATAAAATTCCTTACATATGTATACTCTTATTTACATATATTCTAAAATACATTGAGAGAGATTGTAGCGTCTTCTGTTACTCAATTTATCTTTAATGAAATTGGTAATTAGAAGTTGAAGGACACTTCCAATTGCCTGGAAGTCATGATAAATTCTAAGAATCTTTGATTCACTTTTTTTCTCTTAAATCAGTGGGGATGGGATTTTCACTAAGGAAGACAATAAGGCACTAATCACAGGTAACTATGTGCTCCTAGCATGGAAGGAAAGGCCTTAATTGGAAGAACAGTGTTTAGGGGCTCATTAAATGGGACTTCTGAGATTGTGGTCAATAGAGTTAATAAGTTTAGTAAAGTTAAGCATCCACAGAGCCGTGTTAAATAGTTTCCCAATTAGCAAGAGTTAAAACTTTATCTTTCTCACTTGGAATCTATGGTTAATTGGATCCTTAGTCTATTAAAGCAATTGAGGGACATTCTCAGGGATCTGTAATGACCCTTGATTAGCAAGCTGAAAGGAGACAAAGTTGTGCAGTTGCCATGGTAACACCTGGCCGGGGAGGGGGGGGGAACTGAGTCTCATAGCAGTAAAGTGTCATCTCTCTGAACTGCACACCAACCCTGTTAACTGTAGTCAGTCTATGCTGGGTGTGAAATAGTTAGCAGTTATACAATAAGCTTTTAACAGTAAATACTTATCCTGCTGTCCAAATATAAAGGCATGAAGCCAAAATGGGTTAATTCAAACTCACAGGTGAAAAAGAAATCAGACTAAGTTACCAATATTAAAGAAAATTTTCACTTCATAATATAATCACTATATCATTTATTTTAATAAATCTGGCATACGTATAAAGAAAATATGATAAAAATCTGCCTCTTAGAAATATGCTGACAATATATTCCATCATCTCAGGTTATAATGGGTCAGTAAGTATACATGACAAGAGATTTACTTTGGATAGTCTTACAACTATCAAGCATCCACCTAGACAATTATCCTCAATTTTATAGCATCTTATCAATCTTATCAATAGACTCAAAGTATGTGTTTCAAATTCAGACTATTTTAATAAAAAGAAGAAATGCTTAATATACCTTGAACTATGTCAAATATATAGATAAGAATATGGATAATATGACACATATTTAGAAACCTGGCACCTGAGTTAATCTTACTTAAAATTTTATATTTGTCTATGACGCTTTTTAAAATATTTTTATAAAATAAAGACAGAAATGAAGCCCTGTGCTGCCTTTCCTAATTCCATCCTTGTTTTCCTCTCCTATTGCTATAGAAGTAGCTAGTAGCATAAAGTCAGTATTTGTCAATCCCTTTGTCTGGTGAAGACTATGGATTTTCTTATTCGTGCTCCACTTCACCATTCTTGTAGTTGAAATATAACAAAAATGATTCCTTAGACTTCATTTCTTCCTTGGTCCTCTATAAGTGTTAGCTATTGGGCCAGTTTGATGGCTGTTCCAGTGATTTGAGATGTGGAATTGGAACAGAGGTCACTACTTTCTCCATTTTACAGTTGTCATCATGAATCAATATTTTGGAAGTGAGAGCATCCACATTCTCTGGAACAGTCTTACAGAATCCACTCTCTTCTTTCCTGTGGAGGAGGTTTCCACGGTGGATCATTGCTGAATTATGCTGGAGTAGAGGCTATGAGGTGGAGGTAACCCTTAAAAGTTCAGCTCCAATTTCCTTTACCAAAAACCTAGTTTAGTTTCCTTCACTAACCATGACAAAGAAAAAAATGCCTGCTTCTATTTTTGGATAAAGCTGCATAAATCGGGGCCAGTTCCATGGCCGAGTGGTTAAGTTCACGTGCTCCGCTGCGGTGGCCCAGGTTTCAGACCCTGGGCGAGGACACGGCACCACTTTTCAGGCTACATTGAGGCGGCGTCCCACATCCCACAACTGGAAGGACCTGCAACTAAGATATACAACTATGTACAGGGGAGGTTGGGAAGATAAAGCAGAAAAAAAAGAGGAGATTGGCAACAGTTGTTAGCTCAGGTGCCAATCTGTAAAAAAAAAAAAAACTGCATAAATCTTCAAAGATTATTTACTATTGTTTGAAACACTTTAGTATTTTAAACATATGATATATCATTCTACTATTATGAAGCTCATATTTATGCACAATGATTTTTAATGTTGTGGATATATTTAGAGAGATGAAGTTTCTCACCATTTACTTAGATTGTGGAATTATGTTTTATTTTATAAATTTCTACCATGGTGTGTTTATCAATTCCTATGTTAATATAAATTTGGTTTATTCCCCAAAACAATACAGTAATAAATTGCATGTACATTTTTATGCATATCTCTAGGTTTCCTGATGTTATAATAATATGGATATCTCCTGTTATTTTTTAAGTGAAATATTTTTAAATGTATATTTTTTAAGCTTTCTACTCAGTGAGCTATCTGTTCATAAACTGACAAATAGGTTCCAGTGATTAGCAATAATATAAATTTTAAATTTGAAGGATGATTTTCTCATGTTTTAGAAGATTTCCTATGGACTTTATCGCATTCTTTATATAGACAATCATCTCACCTTCAAATAAATAAGGGATTTTATTAAAATTTCAAATATTGTACACCTTATTTATTTTGGTTGTATTACTACATTGTTTAATACCTCATTACAATGTTAAGTAAAAAGACTCAAAGCAAATAATTGTCTTGATTCTGATTTTAATTGGTATTTAGGATTAAATTGGGATTATTAAAAACTCCACATTGGAGTCATAAAATTCTTAGAATCATGCAATCTCCCAAAATTGGGTCAACAAGAACTAGATAATCTGAATAGACCAATCAAAAATGAAAAGATTGAAACAGCAATCAAAAACCTCCCAAAACACAAATGTCCAGGACCAGATAGCTTCTCTGGTGAATTCCACCAAACATCCAAAGAAGATTTAATACCTACCCTTCTCAAAATATTCTGAAAAATTGAAGAGGACAGGATGTTTCCAAACTCACTTTATGAGTCCAACATTACCCTGATACCAAAACCAGAGAAGGACAACATACAAAAGGAAAACTACAGGCCAATCTCCCTGATGAACATAGATGCAAAAATTCTCAACAAAATGCTTTCAAAATGAATACAACAATACATTAAAAAGATCATACACCACCATCAAGTGGGGTTTATTTCAAGGATACGGTGATGATTGAACTTCTACAAATCAATCAGTGTGATACAGCACATTAACAAAATGAAGAATAAAATCACATGATCATCTCAACAAGCAGAAAATGTATTTGACATAATCTAACATTCATTTATGATAAAAATTTTCAATAAAATGGGTATAGAAGGAAAATACCTCAATATAATAAAGACTTTATATGACAAACCTACAAGCCACATCATACTTAAAGGTGAAAACCTGAAAGCTACTGCTCTGAGAAAGGGACAAGCATGCCCACTCTCTGCACCATGATTCACCAGAGTACTGAAAGTTTTAGCCAGAGAAATTAGGAAAAAAAATGAATAAAACTTATGCAAATTGGAAAGGAAGAAGTAAAACTGTCACTATGAAGGGGGAAGTGGTGTACTCACAACATGACTAACAATAATGTACAACTGAATTCTCACACGGTTGTAATCTATCATAACAGTAATAAAAAAAGTCAATTGAAAACTCTAAAACAATAAAGAAAGAAAGAAACAATGAAAGTTTTGAGAGACAAAAAAAAAAACTGTCACTATGTATGATATGATTCTCTATATAGAATATCCTAAAGAATCCACCAAAAAAACCTGTTAGAAATAATCAATGAATACAGTAAAGTTGCACCATATCAGATCAACATATTAAAATCAGTAGCATTTCTATACTTAATAATGAACTAACAAAAAGAGAAATCAAGAATACAATACCATTTATGATTGCAAACAAGGAATAAATACTTAGGAATAAATTTAACCAAGGAAGTGAAAGACCTATACATTGAAAACTATAAGACATTATTGAAAGATGCCAGAGAAGATGAAAAAAAAATGGAAAGATTTTCCTTGATAATAGATTAGAAGAATAAACATAGTTCAAATGTCCGTATTACTTAAAGCAATCTATAGATTCAATGCAATCCCAACCAGAATTCCAATGACATTCTTCACAGAAATAGAATGAAGAATCTTAAAATTTATACAGAACGAAGAAAGAATCCCAATAGCCAAAGGAATCCTGAGGAAAAAAGACAAAACTAGAGACACCAAAGTTTTTCTGATAATTTTAAAGGATGCTACAAAGCTGTAATAATCAAAACAGCACAGTACTGGCAGAAAAACAGACACAGAGATTAATGAAGCAGAATTGAGTACCCAGAAATAAAATCACACATCTGTGGACAGCTAATCTTTGAGAAAGGAGTGAAGGACACACAATGGAGGAAGAAAAGTTTCTTAAATAGTGTTGGGAAAACTGGACAACCACATGCAAAAGAATGAAAGATCATTATCTCACACCAGACAGAAAAATTAACTCAAAGTGGATTAAAGATTTGAATGTGAGATCTGAAGCCATAAAACTACAAGAAGAAATATATACAGTACACTCTTTGACATGGTCTTAGCAGTATTTTTTTTAAATATCTCGTCTACTCAGGCAAGGGAAACAAAAGAAAAAATAAACAAATGGGACTACATCAAACTAAAAAACATCTCTATGGCAAAGGAAGCTATCAACATTATGAAATGATGACCCACCAATTGGGAGAAAATATTTGCAAATAATATATCTGACAAGGGGTTAATTTCCAAAATATATAAAGAACTTGTACAAGTCAACAATAAAAAATGAAAACCCAGGGGGCCTGCCTGGTGGCACAGTGGTTAAGTTCACACATTCCACTTCTCGGCGGCCTGGGGTTCTCTGGTTCAGATCCGGGTGCGGACATGGCACCCTTTGGCACACCATGCTGTGGTAGGTGTCCCACATATAAAGTAGAGGAAGATGGGCATGGATGTTAGCTCAGGGCCAGACTTACTCAGCAAAAAGAGGAGGACTGGCAGTAGTTAGCTCAGGGCTGATCCTCCTCAAAGAAAAATGAAAACCCAATTTAAAAAATGGGCAAAGGATATGAACACATATTTTCCCAAGAGGATATTTGGGTGGGCAACAGACACACGAAAAGATGCTTAATGTCATTAATTATTAGGAAAATGCAAATCAAAACTACAGTGAAATACCAGCCCACACCCATCATAATGACTATAATTAACAAGATAAGAGTTAACAAGCGTGGAGAGGATGTGGAGAAAAGGGAACCCTCATGCATTGCTGATTGGAATGCAAACTGGTGCAGCCACTATGGAAAACAGTATGGAGATTTCTTGAAAAATTAAAAATAGAAATACCATATGATCTAGCTCTCCCACTATTGATATTTATCCAAATTCCATGAAATACATAATTCAGAAAGATTTATGCCCTCCTCTGTTCATCACAGCACTATTCATGATAGCCAAGAAATGGAAGAAGGCCAAGTGCCCATCAATGGATATCAATGGATGAATGGATGAAGAAGATAGCGTATATGTATATACAATGGAATATTATGCAGCCATAAAAAGACAAAATCATGCCATTTGTGACAACGTGGATGGACCCTGAGGGTACTATGTGAAGCAAAATAGCAGATAGAGAAAAACAAACACCATTTGATTTCACTCATATGTGGAAGATAAACAAACACATAGATGAGGAAAAAAATTAGTGGTTACCAGAGGGGAAGAGGGTGAGAGACTGAAAGGGTAAAGTGGCACATATGTATGGTGATGGATGAAAACTAGAGTGTTGGTGGTGAACACAATGAAGTCTATACAGAAACTGATGTATAATAATGTAGACCTGAAATTTACACGATGTTATAAGCCAATATGACTTCAATAAAATAATTTAAAAAATAAAAATAAACCATTAGCAAGAAAACCCAAAAAACTGTCCAAATTGGATGTACTGTTTATATCACATATCATTTTATATCACATTTTATGTTTGTTATATATGTTTATATTATTTATTATGCTTATATTACATATCATATATATATGTATACATAAGTGTGTGTGTGTGCATATATGCAGAGAGAGAGACTTTTTAATTTGTTTAAGGAAGTTTGCTTCTACTCTTACTTTACTAAGAGATTGTTTTCTTTTTTAATGTCATAAAGTCAATTTGAATTTATTCAACACATTTGTCTGCCCTACACTCTTCTCTCAGATAATCTGGAAATATGATGTATTATATTAAAAGAATTCTGAGGCTCTAAATCAATTCAACGAAGAAACAGAATGGCCATATTAAAAAATAAACCTTCAATGTAACCATACTCCACACATAAAAATTATTTCAAGATGGATTATACGTCTAAATCTAAAAGCTAAAATTGTAAGACTTCTAATAAAAATTACAAATTGAAATTGGCAAAGCTTTCTTAGGACACAAAAAGAACTAATCACAAAAGAAAAAAGGATAATAGAAAAAAATAATGAAAATTTAAAATTCAAAAGACCTCATGAAATAACTGAATAGGCAATCAGCAGACTAAGGAGAAAGTACTCACTGTACATATACATGACAAAGGAGTCTTATGCAAATTATATAAAGAATCCCTAAATATCAAGAACAAAAAGGGAAGCAATTCAATTAAAAATTGAGCAGATTATAAAAGAAGACATGTCTGTGGATGGTCAATAAGTAAATGAAAGGTGTTCAAGAGCATTAGTCATTGGAAAGTGCATATTACTCTTTGCCATGCCTTAGAAGTCTAAAAAGAAAAAAGGCACTGGAAAACGTAAATATTTCCAAGGATGTAGAGTAAGTGATACACTCATATGTGGTTTACGCAACCCTCCTATGTTGGACCAATTCCATTTATAGGTATTTACCTAAGACAAATATAAACTTATGTGTACAAAAAAATCTGTGCAAATGTCAAGAAGCAGCCATATTCATAAGAATGTCAATCAAAATGTCCGTAACATACATATATATACACACATGTATAAATATTGTATTATATGTGCATGTTCATTATATTATCCAAAAGAGAAATAATTTATATAATACATGAATATTGCATTATTGAATAATAACACGAATATTATAGTTTGTACAACTATATATATTAATTTGTCAGAAGAAAATGAGTGAATTTAATATGAAGGGTCTTTAGAGAATATTCTGGGGAAATGGAAATAGTCTGTATTTTCTTATGACGGTGTTTGTATGTGTACGTGTGTACAATTGTGGAAATTGAAGGAAAAGTTAAAATCAGTGAAATAATTTTTAAAAAGAAATTCTGACACTGAAATACACTGCTATAATCCTTAATGTGTTATGACAAGGTTTTTGTGGGGTTTTTTCTCATTATTATATAACTGAATAGTATTTGTTATGTTTTGTGGATCTTTGTATATATGTTCATAATGATATGGGTTTATAATATTCTACTGTGTAATTGTGTGTTAAGTTGTTGTCTGCAGCCACAAAGAGCAAGGAATGACAGGTACTGCCAAGGCTACATGGTTGTTTAAGCAATCAAAGTTTATTGTTAAAGGGAAACAGAGCAAACAGCAGGGATAAAAGGGAACAACAAATCGGTGCTTACAACATCCACACCACAGTCAGCCGGGGAAGTCCCAAGACTTTGTACGGCGGGTAGGAGTGCCAATTGTCTGGGTCTGCGGCAAAGCATCCTTTCCTCAGTGAGACTCCCAATTGTTCCATGCCTGTGACTCTCTTTTATCCTAAGGTTTCTCTGGGTTCTGACTCAGGGTTTCAGACATTTGGATACTTTGAGTTATTTCTGCTTGTTCCCACAGATGGGATATTTCTAAAGTCTAGTCAGATGTCCATCCGGGTGGCCAGCCTAGACAAGGAACATGATGCAGGAAGTATCCTTTGTAACTTGTGCCTTAGGGTGATGGCCAAAGTGGCCATCTTTGGCCCTGAGCCCAGACACATTCCTTCACATAGGGCCCAGGCTCAGTGTCCTTGGAAGGCCAGGAGGTCAATGAACTCTGTACATAAGTTTATAATAAATATAAGAACTGGGTAGCATTCTTCTCTTTTCTTGCTACCCTTCAAAAAACAAATTTACCTAAGGAATATTTGTTCTTTTCATTTTTGTTAAGAACAAATTGTAAGTCATCTAGCCTTCACATCTACTAAAGTGACATAATTTTAATCATTTCTTCAAGTTTTCAAAAAGTGATTGGTTTGGAGTGACAGTAGCAAAAAAGCAGACCAGGAAGTTCCAGGCTCTTAATCCCCCATGGAGACATCTAAAAACAGCAGAAAGATTGGAGGTCTGGAAACTAGCCAAAAGCATACAAGAAACAAGCAAACGCCCAATCTACAAAATGTTACATTCAAAAGGGTAAGAAATTCCATGGCCATTTTGTTCATACTTGGCCCACACCCTCCTCCCCAAGTGGCATGGTCTTGGCATAGAGGAGGTGCCAGCCCAGTTCCAAATTCCCTCTCTCACACCAGAGAAAGTAACCAGACCTTACTTTCAACACTCTAGTTTGTCTTGGGGCCACCTGAAGAACTGGTTTCTGTTCTATCTAACTCAGATCTTAGGAGGAAGAAATATCTGTCACTACTCATGAAAACTGGAGGTAGACCAATGTGGAAATACCTGGGGCAAAAGACTATAGGAGAAATCATACAGTAGACCATCTGAGGCAGCAGTCCAGTTTCAAATTCCCTCCTGTTTTCTGGAGGCACTGAAACAGATATTATTTGCAATTGTCTGAACTGTTGGGGGCTACTTGAAGATTCCCTAACTGGGATATCAGGTAAGGAAGAGCAGCAGACTCTATTAAAAAATTGCAGGGAGATTGAATCACGGATGACTGAGGTAAGAGATTATGAGTGGGGAAATACAACAAACCCCAAAGGCCATAAGGAGAGAAATCTTTGGAAAATTAAGAAATTTAAAACAAGTTGTGTATATGGGAAAATCTAAAAAGGCACACACAGGTCCAGGTAAGGTGCATGCTGAGAAAAGACCCATAGGACCTTAAGCTTTCTCATCAGGCTGATTCTGAGGCTCAGAACCAAGGCTCAGGTAATTAGTGAAAGACTTCTCTGGCACAGAAACAGTCTACAAACACTAGGTAACATGGGTGTTTGTCACATGCCCAATATTTTATGAAAATAATCACAAAGCATACAAAAAAGAGAGAAATATAATCCACTCAAAAGAAAAATAAATATTCAGAAGCCATCCCTGTAGAACATAAGTATAAAACTTACTAGAGAAAGACTTTAAACAACTGTCTTACAAATGCTCAGTAAGCTTAGAAAAACAAAGAACCAAAGTAAACCAGAAAAACAACATAGAAACAAAATGATCAGATCAATAAAGAAATTATAATAAATAATGGAACAGACTATTTGGAGCTGAAAAATACAGGGAACAAATTGAAATACTGAGTGTGGGATTTCAATAACTGACTTGAGCAGGCAGAAGAATCAGAAAACTGGAAGTTCAACTTGTGAAATTACGAAATCTGAGGAATGAAAAGAAAAAATGAACAGAGGCCAAAGAATGTAGGGCACAACACAAAAGGACAAATATATGCATTATGGGAACCCCAGAAGGATAAGATTGAGAAGAGGCAGAGAGATTATTTGAAGACTCAATGGACAAAAACTGTTCAAATTTGAGAAAAAATATGAATCTACAAATCAATGAAGTTCAATGAACTTCAAGTAAGATAAACCCAAAGAGATCCACAATAAGACATTATAATCAAACTGTTGAAGGATAATGATAAGAAAATTTTGAGAACAGAAAATTTTAAAACCTTTCCACTTACAAGGAAAGCACTTAAAATTATGACCCAATCTTTCCACAAAAATGTCAGAGGCCATAAGGCAGTGAGATGATATGTGTAAAATGCTGAAAGAAAAAAATATAAAGCTTGTTAGCCATGAATTTGATATCCAGCAAAACTATCCTTCAAAAAATGAGGTGGAAATTAAGATATTTGCCTATAATCAAAAGCTGACAGAACTCATTTCCACCAGACCTGTCCCACAAGAACTGCTAAAGGACAGCTTTCAGGTTTAAATGTGGGTATGCTAGATGGTAAGTTGAAGATGTATGGAAATGTAAAGCTCTATAGTAAGGTAAATACCTGGGCAAATATAAAAACCAGTATTGTGATTTTGGATTGTATCTCCATTTAAAATTTTTTTATACAGAATTTAAAAGATAACTGGATAAAATACAATTACAAATTTATGTTAATGAGTACACAGTAAATAAAGATGTAATTAGTGACATTGATAACAAACTGGGAGGGTAGAGCTGTAAAGCAGCAAAGTTTTTACATGAAATTGAACTTAAGTTGATATCAACTTGAAATATTGTTATAATTTTAGAATTTTATATGTAATACACAAGACAACTTCAAAGGAAATCTTTATAAAATATACAAAAAAGGAAATAAGAATCAAAATGGTTCACTACAAAAAATCAACTAAACACAAAGTAAGAAAGTGATGGAGGAAACCAGAACAATAATCTCAAAGCATGAAAGACAAATAACAAGATGGCAAAAGTAGCTCCTTCTCTATAAATAATTATTTTAAATGTAATTAGATTAAACTCATAAATCAAAAACATAGAATGGGAAAAAATTAACAATGATCCAACTATTTACTGTCTACTTTGGAGCTGACGACAAAAAGAAGTTGGAAAAGAAAGGAGGGAAAGAGAAACTCCACACAAATAGTAAACAAAAATGAGGAATCATGACCATATTAATATCAGATAAAATAGACTCTAAGTCAAAAAACGTGTTGAAAGACAAAAGACAGTATATATTGATAAGAGGATCAATTCACAAAGAAGATACAACAATTACAGCATATGCAACAAACATCAGAGCTCCAAAATATATAAATCAAACATTGACAGAATGGAAAGGAGACATAAGAAGTGTAACAATAACAGTAGGAGACTTCAGTACCCCACTTTTAGTAAGGGACAGAAAAACCAGAAAGAATTTCAATAAGGAAGTAAGGGACTTGAAAAACACTCTAAACCAATTAGACCTAACAGAACACTCCATCCAAAGAAAGCTGAATACTTAACCTTATGCAATATTCTCCAGGTGAGACTGCATATTAGGCCACAAACCAAGTCTTAATAAATTTAGAAAGAGTGAAATTTTTCAAAGAGTCTTTTCTAACCCCTGCAAAATGAAAGTGGAATTCAACAACAGAAGGAAAATGGAAAAATTCACAAATATGTGGAAATTAAACAACACGATGTAAAATAACCAATGGGTCAAAGAAGAATTCCCAAGGTATATTAGAAAATATCTATAGACAACTGAAAATGAAAACAAAACATACCAAAATACATGGAATACCGCACAAGCAGTGCAGAAGGAAATTTATAGATATGATTATCTACACCGAAACAGAAGAAATATTTCAAATCAAAAGCTTAATTTTCCACATTAAGGAACTACAAAAAACAAGAAAAATAAAATTAAAAACAAGCACAAGAAAGAAAACAATAAAGATTAGAGGAGATATAGATAAAATAAACAGCAAAACAATAGAGAAAATCAATAAAACCAAGAGTTAATTCCTTTAAGAGATCAACAAAATTTGCAATTCTTTAGTAGATTGACTAAGAAAAAGAGAGAGAAGTCCAAAATTACTAACATCAGAAATGAAAGTAGTGACATTACTATCAATCAACAGAAATAAAATGGATTAAAATAAAGACTATGAACAGTTGTACACTAACAAAATGGATAATGTAGAATCAAATTTTAAAAATTCCCAGAATCATAAATCTACCAAAATGGAATATTTATGAAAGAGAAAATCTGAAGAGAGCAATAACTTTTAAGGAGATTGAATTAGTAATTAGAAAGTAATCAAGAAAGAAAATCCCAGGACCAAGTGGCCTCACTGAAGAATTCTACCAAACATTTATGAAAGACTTAACATCAGGTATCCTAGAACTCTTCCAAAAGATGGAAGAGGAGGGGAAACTTCCAAATTTATTTTATGAGGCCAGTATATCACCCCGATACCAAACAAAGACAAAGATGATGAAAAAAAAACCCCAATAACCCTTATGAATATTGATGAAAAATCCTCAACAAAACACTAAGAAAAAACAAGTTTAGCCTCTTGTTCAAAGGAGGGCTTACACAGCTTGACCAAGTGGGATTTCTTGTGGTAATGAAAGTACATTCAGTCTTTATTGTTCATTATATTAAAAGAATAAAGAAAAAACACATGATCATTGCAATTGATACACACAAAGCATTTTACAAAATTCAGTACTATTTCAAGACAAAAGCACTCAACAAACTAGGAATAGAAGGAAACTGTATCAAAATGATAATAATAAAGACAACAATACAGAATTAACATCATGATGAATGGTGAAAAACTGAAACATTTTCCTCTAAGATCAGGAACAAGACAAGGAATCCTGCTACTTCTCTTCAACAGAGAGTTAGAAGGCCTAGCCAGAGCAATTAGGGAAGAAAACAAAATAAAACACATCTAAATTGAAAGGAGAAATAGGAAGCCTGGTGGCATGTGGAAAAATAAAAGGAAACGTCCTTACACTATGAAGTCAGAACACCCCATGCGGGAACCACACCAGGCTGGGACCTCTCAACCTGTAGCCATGAATGTGAACAGGGGAGAGAGCTTCCCGTGCTCAGTGTAAATTCCAGGTAGCACAGTGATAAAATTGCAGCTGAACCCGACATACACACGCGTGGTATCAGTAAGCAACGGTTTAGCAACCTAAATGATTGTAGCTCACAAGGAAAGTGGCTGCCAGCTGACGAGCACCACCAGGTTGGCCCAGCATGGTCCATCTATTATCAGAGGAATGGTACCTGCTATGCAGGCTCAGACCACAACCAGAAACATCACCTCAGAGAGCCAGACAAGCAGTTTCAGCTCCAGAATTTGTTTTTAAACATGAATATCAAAATTGACTGCCCAAGGAAAGCATTGAAAATCAGACAGCCACTGTCATTTTTCTCCCTGCCAAGTTGCATGCCAAAAAAATGCAGCCCTGCCTGCTTAGAAAAGGCTTACCTGTTGCTATTCAGTTTGCCAATTCAAGACTGTCTGTGGATGTGAACCATCACTTAAAATGTATCATGGGAGAGAAACCCTACAAACATAAAACCTATGACAAGTTCTTTAGCTAGAAGGACAATATGATCAACCACATGACACACAGATGTGAAGCTCTACAAGTGTGACACTAGTGACAACTTGGCTGCCCACAGCAGCAGCCTTAGCAAGCAGCTGCAAATACGGCTCAGTGAGTGACCCTTCACCTGCCAGAGAATGCTCTTATGCCGGCTGCAACTCCAACTGGCTCACCCTTCACCTCCAGTCCCATACTGGAGACGTGCCCTTCCAGTGCTGGTCTTTAATACCAAGTCCAAATTAAACTCATACTTGAAAATGCTTATGTATGTGCACTGGAGGAAAAGCCTTTCAAGTAGAGTTGTGCAATGTCCATTGCACCATGCAAAGGAACCTCGTAACACACAGTGACATCAAACATAGGGGGAACAACTTCAAATGTCTGCATTGTGACATTCTGAGTGACAGCAAATACACCCTCAGAAGTACAGCTGGGTATGCCAGTAGGCACCACCCAAGAAATGCTCTGAGTGCAGCTACTCCTATTCCAACAAGTCCTTTCTGAGCATCCTTTATCCATCCAATGAATCAACCACCCCTTCCAGTGTAGTTACTGCAGCTTTGACATAACACAGCACAGCAACTTGAGCAAGCACTCAAAGCAGTTCCATGAGGACATGGTCGAGACCCATGTCCTTGGATATGAAAGACACAGGAAGACAGAGCAGCTAGCAAATGGCCAAGATGGAGACTAAGAAAACTTTTCACAGTGATATATGTGATGCCTCATTCACGTGGGAGAATTTTCTCTGCAGCCATATGAGGCAACATAAGAAACACAATGAAAAGAAGAGCTTGGCTGTGGCTGTCCTACAGTTTCAACTTCATCCAACTCCATCAACTCCAATCAACTCCATAAGCTCCCCACTGCCACCTTACTCTGTGACACCTCCAGGTACCACTCCAGCCCAGCCAAGTGCCCCAGTTCAGTGAGCAAGAGTCAAAATCATCACTGGGCATCAAGTTCCCTAGACAAACACCATCAGCCAGGGTGCTTCTCCTTCACCAAACATAGTACCACCAGTCAGGGTTGCTCAGAACACACAGGGGCTCTCAGGGAACAGTGGCCTATGGATCATGTGCCAGATCAGTCTGATTGCCTCCCCTATTCTCTCCTCTGGGTGTCCCAACTATGCATGAGTGATGGCTCAGGCATTTGTCCTGCTGACTGCTCAAAACCAGAAGGATAAAGCTGCTCTGCACCAGACTGATTCCCATAGCCCTAGGTGGAACCCAGGAAAGCTCTTACAACAAGCCTTTCATCACTAGTTTGGGTATTACTTACACTGACTTTGAAGACCTTAACCCTTTGATTCAGGAGGGGACAACTGAAGTGACCATGGTGAGCAACAGAGGTCAGAATGTGGTCATGGCTGCAATGACTCAACCTGTATTCTCCTCTTTCCAGTGAGAACAACCCAAATGGGCTTACTGCATCACTCAAAGAGGGGTCCAACCAGCTTTGCTCTATCCAGCTGACTCTGTACCAGATTAGTACTCAAAAATGAAAAAAAAGGAGGAGTGATAAAAAACAAGTCACAAGTAGAATTCTGTAAGAGGTTTTCTGTTAATGTGTTTAAGGATTGTTGTAAAATCCACATCATAATAAATTGTCATTTTTATGCTGCTTATTATACTTTTAGTACTGTAGTAACTTTGAGACTATCTTGGAATCACCATGTTCTAATCATCGTAGAGTCTTATATGTTATCAGGATGATTCTGATTAGGGATTGGAATTAAGTGAATTAAGTCATGGACACATTGCTTGTTTCCAACAGAATTAGGAATATTAGTATTTTAATATATGGATACAAACGTATTGATAGGAAAGTGTTTTCTGCATAAGGTTACATAGATACTATAGAGACTTGATAGCAAAAAGAATGTTTAGTGCTAACAAGCAAAAAATAAATGGTTTATTAATAAATGGTGATACGTGATTAAAAAAGAAGGGAAGAGAAAAATTATCCTTTCTGCAGGTGACATGATGTTATGTTTAGAAATCCCTAAAGAATCCTCAAAAAAATGCACACAACTATTTGAACTAACAAATTTTTCCAAAGAATATAAATGAGAGCCAACAAGCATGTGAATAGGTGCCTCACATCACTAAACACTAGAGAAATGTGAAACTTGCAGGACAGAAAATTACACACAAAACCTGTTGCCTTTCTGTACACTAAAAATAAAAAACAGGAAAAAGAAATTAAGAAAATAACTACACTTAGAATACCATAAAAAGAAAAAAATTCTTAGAAATAAACTTAAGAAAGGTAGTGAAAGATTTGTGCACCAAAAAATATTGTTGAAAGAAATTAAAGAAGTCACAAAGATATGGAAGACATTTCATTTTCAGAGATTGGAAGCCAATATTATTAAGCCATTGATATTACCCAAAGTGATATAGATTAGATAGATAGATAGATAGATAGATAGACAGATAGACAGACGGATAGATAGATTCAATACAACCTATATCCAAATCCCAATGGTGTCTTTTAAAGAAGTAGAAAAGTCCATCCGAAAGCTCATATGAAATCTCAATGATCTCCAAATTTCCACTTGAAAGAAAAGAACAAAGTTGTAGGTCTTACACTTCCTGATTTCAGAACCCAGAACACAGTTACTGTAATCAAAACAATGTTGTACAACATAAATCATAAGTGTTGTATGACATATAGAGCAATGACATGGAATAGAGAACCAGAAATTACCTTCACATGTACGGTCAAATAATTTTTGATAAATGCCAACCATTCAATGAGGAAAAGTATATTTTCAACTAATGATGTTGGAAAATCTGGATGTCAACATGCAAAAGAATGAAATTGGAACCTTACCTTACACCATGAACAAAAATTTCCTCAATGCAAATCAAAGACACAAACATAAGAGAAAAAAACTGTTAAACTCTTAGAATAAAACATAGGGGGAAATCTTCATGGAATTATATTTGTCAATGATTTTCTGGATATGACGCCAAAAGCACAGGCACCTAAATTGAAACAGCTAATTGGACTTCACCATGTTAACACCTTTTGTGAATCAAAGTAAACTATCAAAAGAGTAGAAAGGCAACTCACAAAATGTGAGAAACTGCAACATTACATATCTGATAAGATATTATATCAAGAGTATGTTTAAAAATCCTGTAACACAACACCCAAAACAAAACGAACTCAATTAAATTACCAACAAAGGATTGAACAGAAATTTTTCCAAATAAGATAAATGAGGGCCAACTGCCTGTGAAAAGATTATTTACATCACTAATCACTAGGGAAATTCAAATAAAAACTCGGTGAGAAACCACGTCACACCTATTAGGATAGTTGCTATTTAAAAAAAGAGCAAAGAATGCCTTAATGAGAAGGTGCAGAATTGGATACCATGTACATTGATAGTGCTCTTCCTTGAAAAGTTAAACATAAAATTACCACGTGATCCAGAAATTCCCTGTCTGGGTATATTTAACAAAAGAATTGAAAGCAGGGACTCAAACAGATGTTTTTATATTTATGTTCATAGTAACTTTATTTAAAACGGCCAAAAGATGGAAACAAGCCAAGGGTCCATCAATGAACGAATGAATAAACAAATGCAGTATATATGTTCAATGGAATATTATTCAGCATTAAAAGTAATGAAATTCTGATACATGCGACTCCGTGGATGAACCTTGCAGACATCATGTCATGTAAAATAAGCTAGTCACAAAGGACACTTTTATGAGGTGCCTAGAATATTCAAATTCATACAGACTGAAGCTATAACAGTGATTAGCAGGGGGTGGAGGGACAGAGAAAGGAAGAGTTAGTGCGAATGAGCTCAGAGCTATAGTTTGGGATGGTCAAAGTTTCTGGAGATGGGTGTTGGTGATTGTTGCACAACAATGTGAAAGTAATTAATGACACTGTACTGCTTACAAAAATGTTTTAAATCATGTTTTATCTTATGCATATTTTATCACAATACATTGAAAAATGATTGGTTAATTCATATTTTCTCCTTCATCTGGAGTAAATTTGCAATTTTTATTTCAAATGAGTTAACTTTTTCTTAGTCTTAAGTTCTTAGACAAAAATAGTCACATTGTCTTAACATTTTTAAAGATATATTCTCCCTGAAATATGGTAGCCTTTGCATTTGGACATTTTTCCACATATTACATGCATATGCTTGTCTTTCCTTTAGTTCTAGATCAATTTTTCTAGTTGTTTCTAACGTTAGCATTTTCCAGGAATCGTATTTTAACAGTCTTGATCCCATCTACTGTTTTTCTATTTTATTAACTTTTAACTGCATTATATCCATTCTTCTAAATATTTTAGGTTTATACTTAGATTTATGTTGTTGCAAATGGCAAGATTTATTTTTTTATGGCTGAGCAGAATTCCAATGGGTATATATATAACACATCTTCATTCATTTTTATTTTTACACACTTTCTCTACAATCAAGTAGTTTCATATAAGTTTAATATAATTTTAATTTTATAATTCATATACTCTGCTTCTGTGAGTTTGACTATTTTAGAATTCACATATAAGTAAGATTGTACAGTATTTGTCTTTCTGTGTCTTGATTTTTCACTTTGCATAATGTCCTCCAGGTTCATCCAAGTTGTTGCAAATGGTAAGATTCCATGGTTTATTATGACTGAATAAATATTTCCTTGTACATTTGTACACCCCGTTTTCTTGATCCAATCATCCACTGATAGACTCTTAGGTTGTTTCCATGTTTTGGCTTTCATGAAAAAAGTTGCAATGAATATGGTAGTGCAGATATCTCTTCAATATTCTTTTTTGTTTTCTTTGGATATATACCCAGAAATGGAGTTACTAGATCATAAATCAGTTCTATTTTTAATCTTTTGAGGACCCTCCATACTGTTTCCATAATGACTGTACCAATTTATATTCCTACCAATAGTATATAAGGGTACACTTTTTCCAACATCCTCTTCAATAATTGTTAGATCTTGCCTTTTTGATAATAGCAACCCTAATATGTATGAGGAGAATCCTGTTGTGGTTCTGATTTGTATTTCCTTCATGATTAATGATATTGAGCACCTTTTCATATGCTTGTTGGATATTTGTGCATCTTATTTGGAAAAAAAGTCTATTCAGATCCTTTGCCCATTTTTTAATTGAGTTATTTGTTTCGGTGTTTTTGTTATTGAGTTATATGAGTTCCTTTTATATTTTGGATATTAACTCCTTATCAAAGAGATATGGTTTGCAAATATTTTCTCACGTTTCATATCTTGCCAGTGCATTTTGTCGATTGTTTCCTTTGCTGTGCAGAATTTTTTGAGGTTGACATAGTTCCGCTTGTTGATTTTCACTTTTGTTGCTTTTGCTTTTAGTTTCCTCTCCATAAAATCATTGCCGAGACCAATGTCAAGGAGATTTTCCCTCACATTTTCATCTAGGAGTTTTATAGCCTTAGGTCTTTCAATTAGAACTTTAATCCATTTTAAGTTAATTGTTCTATATGATGTAAGATAAGTATACAATTTCATTCTATTACATACTAATCAATTTTCTCAGCACCATTTCTTGAAGAGACTATCCATTTCCCATTGTGTATTTTGGCACAATGTTAGTTGACCTTATATGCTTGGGTTTATTTCTTGGTTCTCTATTTTGTTCCATTGAATTATGTGCCCATTTTTATAACATCATCTTGCTTTGGTTACTATAGCATTGTAAGATAACTTGAAATCAGGAATTATAGTGTCCCCAGCTTCATTGTTTCTCAGCATTGCTTTGATTGTTTGGGGTCTTTTGTAGTTCCATAAGAATTTTAAGATATTTTTCTATTTCTGAGAAAAATGTCATTAGAATTTTGATAGGGATTGTATTGAATCTATAGATCGTTTTTAGTAGTAGGGACATTTTAATACTATTAATTCTTCTGATCCATGAACATGAGATGTTTTCCCATTGCTTTCTTTCATTTTCAACTTCTTTAATCAATCTTACAGATTTGGTGTACAGAACTTTTACATCCCAGGATGAATTTACTCCTAAGCATTTTATTACTATGATGGTATTCTACATGGGATTGTTTCCCTAATTTCTTTTTCAGATAGTTCATGGTTAGTGTATAAAATTGCAACTGATTTTTTTATATCAATGTTGCATCCTGCAGCCATTCTGATTTTATTTATCAGTTCTAATAGATTTTTGTGTGGAGTCTTTGGAGTTTTCTATGTATATAAAAGCATATCATCTCCAAACGAAGGCAAGTTTACTTCCTCCTTTCTCATTTGAAGGGTTTTTTTTCTGGCCTGATTTTTCTTGCTAAGATTTCCAATACTATATTGATTAGAAGTGATGAAAGGAGTGATCATTGTCTTTTTCCTGATCATGGTGGGAAAGCTTTCAACTTTTCGCCATTGAGTGTGATGCTGGTTGTGAGCTTGACATATATAGCCTTGATGATGTTGAGGTATGTTCTTGCTTTATCTAATTTGTTGAAATTTTTTATCATGAATAATGCTGAAATTTATCAAATTAGTTTTTTCTGCAGCCATTGAAATAAATAATGAGATAAATTTATCCTTCATTCTTTTAACGTGGTTTACCACATTTACTGATTTAACTATGTTGAACCATTCTTGCATCCTAGGAAAGAATCCCTCTTGATCTTAATGTATGATCCATTTAATGTTCTGTTAAATTCTGTTCTTGTGTTTTGTTCAGGACTTTTACATCTATGTTCATCAGGGATATTTACCTGTAAGTTTCTTTTCTTGTAGTATTCTTATCTGGCTTTGGTATCAGAGAGTGCTGCCATGATAAATGAATTTGGAAGTATTTCCTCCTCCACAAATTCTTGGAAGAGTTTGAAAAAGAGTGACAGAAGTTCTTCTGTAAATATTTGGTGTTCACCCATAAAACCGTCTGGTCTTGGTCTTTTCTTTGTTGGGAGGATTTTGATTATTGATTCCATGCTTTTGTTATTAGTTTGTTCTGATTTTCTATTTCTTCATGGTACAGATATAGAAAAAAATGTATCTGTTTCTAGGAATTAATCCATTTCTTTTATATTATCCAATTTATTGGCATATAATTATTGATAATAGTTTCCTGCGATCTTTTCTGTTGCTGTGTAGTCGATTGTAATGCCTCTTCTTTTATTTAAAATTATACTCATTTGAGTCCTGTATTTTCTCTTGCATAGGCTAGCTAAAGTTTATGCCACTTTTATCTTTTAAAAACAAAGCAACTCAGATTCATTAATCTTTTATATTGTTTTCATATTCTCTATTTTATTTATTTCTACCATAATTTTTATTATGTCCTTCCTTCTGTGAATGTTGGGCTTATTTTGTTCTTCTTTTTCTACTTCCTTAAAGTGTAAAATTTGTTCTTTATATGAGATCTTTCTTTTTTCTTATTGTGTGCATTTATTGCTGTAAACCTTCATTTGAATTGCTTTTGCTGCATCCTGTACATTTGGTATGTTGTAACTTTATTTTCATTTGCCTTAAGATACTTTTTGATTTCTCTTTGGATTTCTTCTTGACCCATTGGTTGTTAAGAATTCGTGTTTAATTTCCACATATTTGTGAATATTCCAATTTTCCTCCTCTTACTGATTTCTAGTTTCATACAATTTTGGTGAGAAAATATACTGATATGACTTCAATCTTCTTAAATTTGCTAAGATTGTTTTGTGGCTTAACATATAATCTATCCTGGAGAATTGTCTGTGAGTGTTTGAGAAGAATGTGCATCCTGCTGCTGTTTGATGGAATGTTCTTTATATGTCTGTTATGTCCACTTAGTTTACAGAGTTATTGAAATCTGTTGTTTCCTTATTGATTTTCTGTCTGTATGATCTATCTATAGTTGAGAGTAGGGTATTAAAGTTCACTACTAATCTTGCATTACTATATATTTCTGTCTTTAGTTTTAATAATATTTCCTTTGTATATTCAGGTACTCCTATTTTGCTTGCAAACGTATTTGCAGTTGTTATTTCCTCTTGATGCATGGAGCCTATCATCACACAGTATCCTTCTTTGTCTCTTGTGACCAATATTAACAAAAAGTCTATTTTTTCTTGTATTGCTCAAATCACTTTTACTCTCTTCTTCTTAACAGTTGCATGAAATGTCTTTTTCTGGTCCTTCATTTGCAACCAATATGTGTCCCAAAATCTAAGTGAGCCTTTTTGTAAGCAGGGAATTGTCAGATTTTTTAAATACATTCATCCATCTGTGCCTTTTATTGAATAATTTAATTCATTTAGCCTTAATTTAATGATTGATAAGTACTTACTATTGACATTTTGTTATTTTCTGATTGCCTTATACTTCCTTTCTTCCTCTCTTGTCTTCTTTTGTGATTTGTTGATTGTTGTTATAGTGGTGTGCTTTGATTCCTTTTCCTTTGTTTGTTTTTGTACCTACTAGACGTGTTTCTTTTTCTTCCTGGTTATCAGAAGACTTGCATAAAACACCTTTTATTTATAATAGCTTTATTTTAAGCTGATAACAACTTCGCTTCAATTGTATACAAAAATTCTACACTTTTACTTCTCTCCCTATAGTTTATGCTGTCAGTCACACTTTATGTCTTTTTTATTGTGTCCATTAACAATCATTGTAACTATACTGAGTTTTAATACTTTTGTCCTTTAATCTTTATACTAGGGTTAAACGTGATTTGTGCACCATCATTACAGCATTAGATTATTGTGAATCTGGCTGTATATTTACCTTTACCAGTGACTTTTATACTTTCATATGCCTTCGTGCTATTATTTAGTGTCCTTTCATTTCCAGTGAACAAAATACCTTTAGCATTTCTCTTAAGGTAGTTTACTGGTGATGAACTACCTTAGCTTGTGTTTGAGAGTATCTTGATGCTGCCTTCACACATGAAAGACAACCATACTGGCTATAGTATTCTTGGTGGCAGGTTTTGTTTGTGTTTTTGTCTTTTTGCTTTCAATTCTTTGATTGGATTATCTCACTCCCTGCTGGCCTGCAAGGTTTCTGTTGCAAAAGCACTGATAACATAATGAGGTTTACCTTTTATGTTACTAGTCTCTTATCTTTTGCTGTTTTTAATTTTTTCTCTTTGTCTTTGACTTTTGACAATTTGATTATATTGAGTCTTGAGGTCATCTTCTTTGGATTAATCTTACTTGGGGTCTTTTGAGCTTCATTAATCTGGATATCCATATCCTTTTCAAGATTTGGGAAGTTTTCAGTCATTATTTCTATAGATAAATTTCTACCCCTTTTTCTCACTCTTTTTCTTCTGAAATTCCCATAATATGTATATTTGTCACCTTGATAATGTCCCATGGATCTCATATGCTTTCTTTAATTTTTTTATTCTTGTTTCTCTGACTGCTTGATTCCAAATGACCTGTCCTTGAGTTCACAGATTCTTTTTCCTGCACAATTGATTCTGCCATTGAAGATTTTTATTGAGTTTTTCAGTTCAATCATTGTATTCTTTAGGCTCGAGGTTTCTCTTTGGTTCTTTTTTGTGTTTTTATTTCTTTATTAAACTTCTCGCTTTGTTCCTGCATTGTTTTTCTTACTTCTTTTAGTCGTTTATCTCTGTTTTCCTTTGTTGGTGGTATCACATTACCCTGATTCTTTCTGATCCATGTAAACTTGTATTTGTTCTATTCATTTGAAGGATAAAACCCCTCTTTCAGTCTTTAGAGACTAGTTTCAGCAGGTAAAGACCTTCTCTGCTCCAGTCTCCAGGCTAATGGGATTGCCTCTGATGTTTTAGTTTAGAGGTCTTGGATTCAGATTAGGTGGATGCTTCTACATCCACAGTGAGTGTACATGTTACTGGGGGTTCAGGTGACTACAGATCTTGTCAATTCCCTAGGCAGATGGGACTGCCTCTAGTACTGTGGCCAATAGGGCTGGTGCTGGGACAAGATGCTCCTTTCTGGGACAGTATTTGGGTCTGCAGATGGCAGGCCTCTTATTGATGTGCAGATGTGTATTGCCGGATTCTTAGGAGAACTTCTGCCAGTTCTTTGGGCAATTCCTTGGGCAGGCAGGACTGGCTCCATATCAAAGCTGAGCAGGAAGAAGATGGGCTCACAGGTCTGATTCAGGGTCCAAAGCCAGGACCAATATCTGCAGGCATGCCTCCAGGGCCATAGATTGGCATGCTTCCTGTCAGAATCCTGGGCATGCAAAACTACTCCTGGACCATGGCTGAGAGGAGCTGGAGCTGAGTTACAGGGTTGTTTCAGCATCCATAGTCTGAGAGACGTTGGTGGGCCTATCTCCAAAGGCGTGGAGAGTTATCTCTTCCAGCAGGTCCCAAGGCAGGCAAGAGCATTCTTAGACCATGGCTAGGAGGGGTTGGAATTAGGTTATGGTCTGTTATAGGGTCTACAGTAATCACTGAAATCAACAGACCGTTTACCCAAGGCATGGTCCAGCATGACATCTCCCAGGTCCCTTGGTAGGTGGTGTTGGTGGCAAGACCACGGCCATAGAGAGCTGTACTTGAGTCCACAAGGGGCTTGGATGTTTCTTGGTCTGTAGTCCAGACCATGCTCTGTGAACCTGTAAGCTGGGCACAGGTCTGCCTTCTCAAAATGACCCACTTTGGACATGGATTCCACTGGGGTTTTGTAAGTTCCTACTTGGATCCCAAAGCTCTCACAAAGGCACTTTTGTCTGTGGATGGCTGCCAAATTATTGCTGATATGGGGGATATGAACAGGGAGCCTCCTTTCCAACATCTTGCTGACATCAGTCCTTTGACCATTTTTAAATTGTCTTTTTATTATTTAATTATGAGTTCCTTATAGATTCTTGATACAAATATCCTAAAAGATACCTGATTTGTACATATTTTTTTCATTCTTCTTGCTGTCCTTTGAATCATAGATGTCTTTAATTTTCATGAGGTCTGATTTATCTATTATTTCCTTTGATGTTTCTGCTTTCAGTGTCATAACAAAGAAACTCTTGCAGTAAAGGTTACAAAGATTTACCACTATATTTTATTTGAAGAATTTTATAGTTATAACTCTTATATTTAGTATTTGATCATTTCTGAGTTCATTTTTGTGTATGGTGTGAAGAATCTAATTTCATTAATTTGTATGTGACTATCTAATTTTCATAGCACCATTTCTTGAAAAGATGATTATTTTTTCCCATTCAGTTGCTTGTCATCCTTGCCTAAAGTCAGTTTACCATAGGCAAATGTTTATTTCTGGACTTTCAATTCTATTCCATTGATCTATATGTCTTTACTACAACAATACCACACTGTCTTAAGAACTGTAGCTTTGTATTAAGTTTTGAAATTGGAACATGTGCCTTCAAAATTTGTTCTTCTTTTTCAAGATTGTTTTGTATATTCTGGACCACCTGCAATTCCATATCTATTTATGATCTTTTTCTCAGTTTCTGCAAAGAAACCAACTGAGATAGGTATTGGTTTGAATTTGTAAATCAATTAAGCATTACTACCTTAACAACATTTTCTCCTGAAACATGAACATGGAATATATCCCAGTTGTTTTGATTATCCCAAACATGTTTCAGTTTTCATATGTTTTGTCTTTCTTTAATTACATATATTCTTAAATATATTATTTATTCTTTTGTAAATGTAATTATTTTCCTAATTTCATTTTTGATTTTTCTTCGCAAGTGCATAGAGGTACAATTAATTTTTGTATATTGATACTGTATCCTGAAACCTTGATGAACTCTTTTATTAGTTCCAATAGTTTTTAGTGTATGTCATGTTTTTCTATGTATAAGATCATCTTGTTTGTGATGATATACTTTTAAATCTTCCATTTTGATCTTGATGTCTTTTCTTGTTTATGTTGACTAAGCATCCCAATTAGAATTTTTAGTACAATGTTTAATAGAAATGGTAAGAGTGTACATCTTTGTCTCATTCGTGATCTTAGTATGCAGGATTCATCACTAAATGGATTAGCTGTGGATTTTTCATACAGTTTAAGAAAGTTCCTTTCTGTCCCAAGTTTGTTGAGTATCCCATATCGTGGAAGAGTATTGGATTTTGTCAAATACTACATCTATTGAGATCATCATGTGGTTATTGTTCTATTAATATGGTGTATTACATTAGTTGATTTTAAGATGTTAAATCAATCTTACATCCCTGGGATAAATTCCTCTTGGTCATTGTATAGAGTCATTTTTACCTGTTACTGAATTGGGAATTCTATTATTTTGTGTGTCAGCACTCATAAGAGCTATCAATTTGTACTTTTCTTATGATGTCTTTTGTATAATTTTGATAACAGTGAAATGCTGGTGTCATAGAATGAGGTAAGAAGTGTTCACTCTTCTTCCATTTTTGGGAAGAGTTTGTAAAAGGTTGGTTTAGCTTCCATTTTAGACATTCGTTTGACTTCTCTAGTGAAGCCATTCTCATCTGGGCTTTTCTTTGTGAGTAGATTTTTGTTACTAATTCACTCACTTTACTTTTTATATTCTATTCAGATTGTCTGTCTTCATCAGTTAGTTATGATAGTTTGCGCCTTTCTGAGAATTTGTCTATTTCATATAAGTGCTATAATTCATTGGTATTATATTCTTTAGAGTATACCTTTGCAATCATTTTTGTGTCTGTAACATGAAAAATAATGTCCTGTTCTTGATTTATGACTCCAGTAATATGTCTTGGATACTTCTCTCTCACTTTTATATTTTTTGTTTTATCTACTGAAAAGTTAATATTTTTTTTTATCTTTACAAACACACAGGTTTTGTTTCATTGATTTTTCAATTTTTCTAAATTTTGTATTTCATTCCTATCCACTTGTTACTAGTTCAAATTCAGGTTCAATGGGGAGCAGGTCTGTGGAGTTCCCCACACTGTCATGCTGGAAGCCCAAATCCCAATGGTTTCAAATCTTACATAAATAAACCACAATGTCAAAAACACAAAGTTAACATTGTTAATCCCTGTGTACTATAGTTCAATATCATTTTATTATGTGTCTGGATTTCTCTAACCACCACTGAAATGAAGATGCAGAACTATTACATCATTACAAAAATATCCCTCATGCTACACTTTTATATTTATATTTTGAACTACTAAACAATCCGTTCCTAATCATTATTTTTCTGGCCTACGTATTACATTTAAATTCTCCATGTATATTAATCAACCTCTAAATTTTCTACTATGCTCCCTTGGTAAATCTGTTGGCTCTCCCTGGTACCTCTTCTTCTATATTTGTTTGCAAATATGTTATAAGGAATCTTAATAAATGGCATTTCTCTACTCCGTATCCTTCATTAATTTGGTTATTCATCATTTTTACCACATAAATTTTACACCAAATTAAAACAAATTTCTCAAAGATTATGAAATTACATTTTAATATTTTTCTTAATTTACATATTAATTTGAATGAGAATTTACATCGGTACCAGGAGTAAGCAGAATCTGTTTATAATTATGATTTTATTAATGTTTCACATTTTATTTAAAAAAATTTTAGCTTAACTTGTACTGTGTAAGCTTGTTTTGGTTCATTTTTGCTCTTGAGAACATTATCTCATTTTGAATATTTTACTCTTCTTGGTTATTTGTTGATGTCAGTAGACCTTTGTAAGTGGATCCAATAATCTTCTTGAGCTCCATTATTAACATGAATAGTTTTTCCTGTGGTTTCAGTTGTTCTTTTATAAGTCAATAATTATGGCAACCACAACTAAATAAACATTTTTATAATCCCCAAAACTATTTTAGTTATTAAGCATTGAAGAATCTATACAGTAAATTAAATATAGTCAGAATAATCAGAATGTTTTATGTGTTCTAATTTTAAAGTACATTCAACTAATTCTTTATGCATAACACCCACAATAAATTTTGATGCATAATGTTTTTAAAACTAAAACATGTTCATGTTTTTTGGAGGTTATTGAGATTTTACTTAAAGAAGATAACACAATAAACTAGCAACTAAAACAAATAAATAACAAATACATTTTAATAACACAGGATAAAGTACAGCAAATACATTTTAAATAGCATAGTAAGAATTGTAACAGATTTCAGATTTATAAACAAATTTCTTACATTGACTTTTATTTTTAGTAAACAGGAAATTGTATGTTGCAAAGTCTTTACAAAAGTGTAGAAATGTTTTTATCACTTGCAGATCTAGTAAATATAATAAAATATCTGATACGATACAGAAAAATTGTGTTTAATGTTTCTGAATATACATACATACACGGAGAGTGCTTTTCTCATGTAAACCTCAGAAATTATTTCTCCAGCAAACTGCTTTGTGTTTAGACATCCAAAAATGACCATTCAAGCATCTTCAGTGATTATATTAGAAGTTAATATTACAGGTGACGTCAGCATCGTGGTGGAGTGAAGTGTTCCCTTCATCTCTCCCCTCTAAGTTACAATGAGATGGACATCCACTGACCAAGAGAGGATCCTCTACACAGCACAATAGGATGTCGGAGCGATTCATGCAGCTATACATCTGAATATGGGTGGACTGGACCTCCGGAAAGCAGTGGACCTAGGTGAGCAGCCCCCTTTATCTCCCTCAGTGGCAGCAATCCAGGACACATACTCTCAAGCAGTGGCCAGCATGACTGAGTGGAGGTGGGGCAGTATGGCCCATGAGAGTGCCCACTGAGAGGCATCAGCCCCACCCATGTGAACACACTCTGCTTGCACTAACCTGCACCCACTGAGAAACACTCACCCCACCAGCACAATCAGGAAATTGATTTGCAGCCAGTGAGAACACACTCCAGGAGGCAGTGACCTTGTCTGTGTGAGCATGCCCTGCCCAATAGTGACAGGTTGGTCTATACAAACGTGTCCTTCAAGAGTGGTCTTGGCCTCACCCCTGAAAATGAAACTGTGGAGCTGCCTGACCAGCACAACTATGAGCAGATGAGGTGGAAACAGAAAAGACAGTCCCTGATCCCCAGTGGTGGGAGGTAGAATCTGAGACCAGAAGCATCAGGAACCACAGCAGAATCAGCAACCCAGCCTTTAGTGGCCACATCCCCTAAACCAACTGCACAAGCAGCAGGGCCTGTGTACAAGTCTCTGGGTCCCTGGGCCACTGCCAGCAGCAGCAACACTCATGAATCCAGGACTCCTGGCAGTGATGCAACAAGCATCCCAAGAAAACCAGGAATAGCAGTGCAGGTGTTGCATGGGACAGCAGCACCCAAGCCTGTGGAGAGCCAGTGGAGGAACATGCAACCCAGGTGACTCCAGAAGCAGCAGAAGTGCTCACAGCCTGTTGAATCCAGTAGCATGGCTGGAGATGGCAGCAACCTCTAACAAGCAAGGCATCAGTAAACCCAGAGGAAAAAACAGCAAGAGGGCGGTATTGACAATGCTGCTGACAGGGGCAGTGGAGGGTGAAAATCGCAGGCTCTCAAATAGAATTGGAAGCAACTCAGAATAGATGTAACCAGTGCCATACCCAAATGTGCCAGCAGAGGATCAGCTCATCAAACACCATGAAGAAGTATAGTAACGTGGCAGAACAGAAAAAAAATGACAACTCTCCAAAGCTGAAACCTGAACTCCCAGAAACTTACAATCTAAAGAATTTAAAGAATTTAAAATAGCTGTCATAAAGAAACTCAGCAAGTTACAAGAAAACTCAGAAACACAGTTCAATGAGCTCAGGAACAAAATTAAGGAACAGAAGAAATTCTTCACTAAGGATATTGAAGCTTTAAAAAAAAACCCAGAAATTCTGGATATGAAGAACACAATTAATAAGATAAAAAAAATAATGTAGAAAGCATAAAATATAGAGTAGAACTTATGGAGGAGATAATTAGAGAGCTCGAAGATAGAAACTTAGAAATTCTTTTGATGGAGGAAAATGACTACGGTTTAAAATAAATGAAGACATTCCTTGAGAAAAATCTGACTCAGTTTGGAAAAGTAACATCAGGATTATAGGTATCCCAGAGCAGGAAGAGAGGAGAAAGGAGCAGAGAGATTGGTCAAAAGAAATAATAGCTGAGAACTTCCAAGACCTAGGGAAGTAACTTGATATGAATCCAACGGAACTCCTAATTATATTAATGCAAAAAGACCTACTCCAAGGCATATAATATTAAAACTGCCAAAGCCAATAACAAAGAAGATATACTAATAGCAGTAAGAGAGAAGAAAATAACCTACAAAACAACCCACATCAGGCTTTCAGTGGATTTCTCAGCAGAAATTTTACAGGCTAGGAGAGAATGGAATAAAATATTCAAAATACCAAAAGACAAAAACTATAAGCCAAGAATACTCTATCCAGAGAAATTATCCATAAGATCTAACAGAAAAATAAAAGCTTGTCCAGACAAACAAAAACTGAGGGGGTTTATCACCACTAGATCTGCTTTACAAGAAATGATGAAGGGAGGCCACTTACATGAAACAGAAAGACAAAGGATCAAAAGTTATGAGCAGGAGATAAATAGAAAAAATCAGAAAATTGCAGCTTTTTATCAGAATAGATAGCAAACACATAATAATAACACAAAAGATAAAGGGAAAAAAGCATCAAAAATAACTATAAACATATCAATTTAGTCACAAATTTACAACTCAGAAAAGAATAGTTTATGACAACAAAATCATAGAAGGGGAAGAGTAGAGAGATGGAAACTGCTTGGGTTAAGGGAGATAAGAAGCTATCAGAAAATGGACTATCTCATCTGTGAAATCTTTTATACAAAGCTCATGGTAAGCCAAACCAAAAATCAGAGCAGAGTCACAAATCGCAAATAAAGAGAAAACTGAGAAAGCATTCATGGAAAACCACCAAATAGAAAAGTCAGACAGAAATAGAAGTAAAAAAAAAAGGAAATATAGAACAAGCAGAAAATATGAGATAAAATGGTAGTATGAAGCCCTGATATATTAATAATCACTTAAATATAAATGGATTAAATTCACCAATAAAAAGACACAGCATGGCTGGATGGATTAAAAAGCAAGACAACAATATGTTGCCTCCAGGAAACACATCTTAGCTCTAAAGACAAACAGAGGCTCAGAGTGAAGGGATGGAAGATGATACTCCAAGCTAATCACAAGCAAAAGAATGTGGATATAGCCAAACTTGTATCAGACAAAAATGACTTCAAGATAGAAAAAGAAGATAATAAGAGACAAAAATGGGCATTGCATATGATAAAAGGGACATTTCACCAAGAAGACATAACAGATATGAATGTATATGCACTTAACATAGGAGCACCAAAGTATATAAAGAAACGATTAACAGACCTAAAGGGAGAAATTGACAGCAACAAAATAATAGTAGGGGACCTTAGCACTCCACTTACATCAATGGATGTATCATACAGACAAAAAATCAAAAAGAAAACAGTGGTCTTACATGAAACACTAGACCAGATGGACTTAAGAGATATATATAGAACATCACATCCCAAACCAGCAGAATACACATTCTTCTCAAGTGAACATGCAACATTCTCAAAGATAGACCACATGTTGGGAAACAAAGTTTCAATAAATTTAGGAAGATTGAAATCATATCAAGCATCTTTTCTGACCACAGTGCTATGAAACTAGAAATCAACTACAAGAAAAAAGCTCTGAAAGTCACAAATAACTGGAAACTAAACAGCATGTGACTGGATAAATATTGAATCAATTAAGAAATCAAAGGAGAAATCGAAAAATACCTAGACAAATAAAGTGAAAACACAGCATACTAATATTTACAAGAAGCAGCAAAAGTGGTGCAAAAAGGGAAATTTATAGCAATACAGGCCTAGCTCAACAAACAAGAAAAAGCTCCAACAAACAAGTTTTCCCTATACCTAAAAGAACTAGAGAAAGAAGAAGAAACAAAGCCCAAAGTCAGTACAAGAAAGAAAATAATAGAAAATAGAGAAGAAATAAATGAAAAAGATACTTAAAAACAACAGAAAGAATTAATGAAACTAAGAGCTGCTTCTTTGAAAAGATAAACAAAATTGACATATCCTTAACTAGACTCACTAAGAAAGAAAGAGAGAAGACTCAAGTAAATAAAATCATAAATGAAAGAGGAGAAATTACAAAGGACACCACAGAAATACAAAGGATTATAACAGAATACTATGAAAAACTGTATACCAACAAATTTGATAACCCTAGAAGAAATGGATAAATTCCTAGAATCATACAATCTCCCAATACGCAATCAAGAAAAAGTAAAGAATATGAGCAGACCAATCGCAAGCAAAGAGATTGAAATAATAATCAAAAACCTCCCAACAAACAAAAGTCCAGGAGCAGACAGCTTCCCTGGTGAATTCTACCAAACATTCAAAGAAGACTTAATAGCTGTCCTCAAACTCTTCCAAAAAATTGAAGAGGAGGGAAAGCTTCTTAACTCATTCTATGAGACCAAATCTATCTTAATACCTAAGTCAGACAAGGACAACACACACAAAAAGAAAATAGAGGCTAATATCACTGATGAACATAGATGTAAAAATCCTCAACAAAATGTTAGCAAATTGAATACAGCAACACATTAAAAGCATCAAACACCACCATTAAGTGGGATCTATTCCAGGGATGCAGGGATTATTCAACACCCACAAATCAATCAACGTGACACATCACATTTCCAAAGTGAAGAATAAACATCACATGATCATCTCAATAGATGCAGAGAAAGCATTTGACAAGATTCAGCATCCATTTATGATAAAAACTCTCAATAAAATGGGTACAGAAGGAAAATACCTCAACATAATAAAGACCATATATGACAATCCCACCTTCAGCATCATACTCAGTGGAGAAAAATTGAAAGCCATTCCTCTGAGAATAGGAACAAGATGAAGATGCCTACTCTCTGACTCTTATTGAACATAATACTAGAAGTTTTAGCCAGAGCAGTTAGATAATAAAAAGAAATAAAAGAGATCCCAATTGGAAAGGAAAAAGTAAATCTCTCACTATTTGCAGATCACATGATTCCACATATGGAAAACTTTAAAGAATCCACCCAAAAGCTATTATCAATAATCAACAAATACAGTAAAATTCAGGATACAAAACAGCATAAAAATCAGTTGCATTTCTGTACACTAATAATGAACTAGAAGAATGAGAATTCAAGAGTACAATCCCATCCACAATCATAAAAATAATAAAACACCTAGGAATAAATTTAACCAAGAAAGTGGAAGACCTATACACTTAAAACTATAAGATGTTAGTGAAAAAAATTGAAGAAGAAATAAAGAAATAGAATGATATTCCATGCTCATGGGTTGAAAGAATAAACATAGTTAAAATGTCCATATTACCTAAAACAATCTACCGATTTAAGGCAATCCCAATCAGAATCCAATGACATTCTTCATGGAAATAGAACAAAGAATCTAAAATTTACATGGAATGACAAAAGTCCTCAAATCCACAAAACAATCCTGAGAAAAAAGAACACAGTTGAAATATCACATTTCCTCCATTCAAATTATAGTACAAAGCAATAGTAATCAAAACAGCATGGTATTTGCAGAAAAACAGACACAATTCAATAGAACAGAACGGAGAGCCCACAAATAAAGCCACACATCTATGGACAGCTAATATTCAACAAAAGAGCCATGAACATATACAGGAGAAAGAAAGTCTTTTCAATAAATGGTGTTGAGAAAATTGGACAGCCACATGCAAAATAAATGAAAGTAGACAATTGTCTTATACCATACACAAATATTAACTCAAAGTGGATTAAAGACTTGAATGTAACACCTGAAACCATAAAACTCCTAGAAGAAAATATAGGCAGTACACTCTTTGATCAGTCCTGGCACTATTTTTTCAAATACCATGTCTACTCACACAAGGCATACAAAAGAAAAAGTCAACAAATGGGACTACATCAGATTAAAAAGCTTCTGCATAGCAAAGAGAACCACCAACAAAATGAAAAGACAACCCACCAACTGAGAGAAAATATTTGCAAATCGCATATCCAACAAGAGGTTAATTTCCAAAATATATAAACTCAAACAACTCTGCCACAGAAAAATAATAACTCAGTCAAAAAATGGGCAGATGATATGAACAGACATCTTTCCAAAGAAGATATGCAGATGGCCAAACAGGCACATGGAAATTTGTTCACCATCACTTATTACTATGGAAATGCAAGTGAAAACTATAATGAGATATCACCTCACACTGTCAGAATGGCTACAATTAACAAGACAATAAATAGCAAATGTTAGGACATGGAGAAAAGGGAATATATATACATGACAAGTAAGCACATCAAAATATGTTCAAAATAATTTATTTAACAAATGCAAATTAAGTCAAAATAATTTAATTACACTTCTTAGAATGACTTAGAATGATTAAACTTCAAAGTTCAACAGTATCATATCTTAAGGAGGATGTTGAGTATCTGAAGCTCTCACATGCTGATGATCAGGATGTGAAATGGTGCAAACACTTAGGAAAACAGTTTGGAAGTTTCTTGAAATGTTAAATATGAATTTACCATATGACCCAATCATCCCACTCCTCAGGTATTTACTTAGGAGAAATTAAAGCGTAGTCAATATAACCATGTGTACAAAAAAAAATGCTCATCTCAAATTTATTCGTAATAGTCAAAAAATGGAAAAAACCCTAAATGTGAAAGAATAGATTAATGGATAAACTAATTGTGGTATAGTCACACATGAAACATTATTCAACAAAATAATTTAAAAAAAATAAACGATTTAATAAAATTATTTAATTAATTCAAGAGAGTAACAAATTAGTCAATAAAAAGAAGCAAACTCATGCTATATGCATCAAATTGAATAAATTTCAAAATAATTATTCTGATTGAAAGAAGCCCTATCTCTTTTCCTCTAAAAAGAGTATACGATGTACAGTTCAATTTTTGTGAACCTGGAGGAAATGTAAACTAATCTATAGTAACAAAAACCAGATCAGTGGTTGCCTGGGGGTGAAGGTGAGTATGGATGGTGCTGGGGGAAGCATTAGAAAGTGACCCAAGGAAACTTTTGTCATAGTGAATATGTCCGCTGTCTTGATCACAGGGATGGTTTTGCAAGTGTATGCATATGTTAAAGCATAATAAGCTGTCAACTTTATGTGAATTTATGGCATGTCAATTATAGCTCCATAAAGCTGTTTAAAAATAGAATTTATTAATAAAAATTATCTAATTTGTTATTCATTCATTTTTATATGAACAATAGGAATTACTATTTTAGATATTTTTTATTTATTTTAGTAAAATATTGAAGCACTTTGTTTTCCTTTAAGAAGTGTCCATATCTGCATTTGGCGAGCTATATTCAAGATAAGCATTTTATCAATTTTTTTAAATGAGTATAGAATTGATTTTTATGTAGTTATTTTCAGGTGGAGTTTGAATAAGATGGTATATAATATCTGGGTTAATGAAAAGCATAAATATCTGTCCATTCAATCATCCATTCTTCCAATCTACAGGATTTTATTCATGATGTTATTCATAAACCTTGATTTTATTCGTTGTTAGACCCATAAAGATAACTAAAATACCCTCTATCTTCTCAACCACAAACATCAACAATGCCGTAGGCAATTCCTGGGCAATCAAGAAGCCCAGGAATGCCGTCCTCCTAAAACATAATCCATATGAGTATCAGTGGTTCAGAGGGAAGTCCAGGGTGGTTTATGAGATGCAGGGCCAGGATAATCACAAAGAGAGCTTCTGTTTGCTTCTCTTCACAGCTTGCTTTACATCTTTGTTTCTCAGGCTGTATATCAGGGGATTCAACATAGGGATGACAATAGTGTAAAAGATGGACACTACTTTACTTTGCTCCATGGAAAAGATGGCGCTGGGCTGTGCATACATGAAGAAAACAGTACCAAAAAACAAGCACACCCCAGTTAGATGGGAGGCACATGTGGAGAAAGCTTTGTGGCGTCCCTGCACTGTATGGATCCTCAGGATGGTTGAGATGATGTAGATGTATGAGACCAAAATAATTAAGAATGTGCTGACAATAATAGACCCACACAAACCAAGAAGGACCAGTCGGTTTATAAAGGTGTCTGAACATGACAGGGACAGGAGTGGGGGGACATCACAGAAAAAGTCATTGATTTCATTGGACCCATAGAAGGGCAACCTGAAAGTCATGGTTGTTTGAGTGATGGCATTCACTACACCACACAGGTAGGACCCTGACACTAACAGTACACAGACCTGGTGAGACATGTTCACAGAGTACATAAGCGGGTTACAGATAGCAATGAAGCGGTCATATGCCATGGCAGCCAGGAGGAATGCCTCCGTGGTACCAAAAAGAGACAGGAAGAAGAACTGAGCAGCACATCCAGCAAAAGAAACTGTGTGGTTCTCTCTCAAGAAGTTCACCAGAGCCCTGGGTGCAATTGTGGAAGAATAGCAGATGTCCAACAAGGAAAGGCTTTGCAGGAAGGCATACATTGGGGTGTGGAGGTGTGCATCTGCTCTGATAATTACAATCATGCCAAAGTTCCCCACCACAGTGATAACATAGAGGATCAAAAAGGTCAAAAATAACAGAATCTGCATTCCTGGAGTCCCTCTGAATCCAAGTAAAACAAACTCTGAGACATGTGTAAAATTCTCCATTGTTTAAGTGCAACCAGAGAGAGAAAGAGACAGAGAAACACAGAGACAGAGACAGAGAAAAAGAAAAGAAGCAGAAAGAGAAGGAGGACAAGGAGAAGGATGAGGAGAAGAAAGTTTGAAAACCAAGTGCTATTTAATGCTCACAGCATTAAATTAAATTGTTTGAAATCTTATGTGGCATTAAAGACGTTCTGTTTCTGATTATGTGTATAATGTCTTCTCCAATAGTGTTCTATATGCCATTAAGATGGAAAAGTTTCCCCTGCAAGAGAAAGAAACTGAAAATTAATAAGCATGCACATACAAATATTCTACATTTGTGAATACACCACCATATTCTTCAACTCTAATCTCATTGATAACATATCTGAATGGAATCTCTAATGTATTTTGAGTCTTTTCACATCTCCGCCGCCTTTTTTTTTTTTTCAGTTGGAAGAAACCTCCAAATCAGACCACAGCAAACATAAGGACACTTGAGACATTGTTATTGAGTTATTTTTGCCTTACAAGAATAGTTTTTCTGGGCTGAGCTGGGGGATATTGCCAAATGGAGTTGAATGTGTACATAAAATCAATCCCTCAGACTCTTTTAATACATTATTTGTATTTATTTCTTACTACTATAGTAAGGAACAATCTCATTTTTAGTTGTCTTTAAGCAACATAAGCTTGTTATTTTACAGTTTCAGAGAACAGAGTGCAGAATAAGTTACCTTGGCTTAAAATGTGCCTTTTGCAGCATCTAAACACCACTTGAATTCCTTGTTCTGTGGTCCCTTCCTCTGTCTTCATAGCCATCATTATAGCATCTTCTCTCTTCTCTAATCTCTCTGCTTCCCATCTAACATCTTCTCTACCTGACCCTTGTGCTTACACTGGAATCATCCAGTTAACCAAGATAATCGCCTCATTTCAAAATTCGTAACAATCACATCTTCAAATTCCCTTTTACCATGTAAGGCAATATATTCACAGATTCTGGGGACACAATTCATCCTACCATAACATCTAGTTGACACATTTTAAATTGATAAAATTGATTATAATTTAAAAGAAAAAATACAACAAAGCCTGCATTAATACAAATTAGAGTTCTTATAATCATGTTTGCAGCACCTTTCTTCTATCAGTGATTGTTAATAACCAGTGATTATTATTATTATAAAGAAATGTTTCTTTCTATCTGTAATAACGCCCTGTCTGCACACTCCATTCTTTATAAAATATTATGAACAAAACAGGCAGAATAGTTATAAGCAGTCTACCTTAGGACTACTTGAACTCATGTCAGATGGAACTCCATTGTAGGGTGAGTGTGACTTCCATAGATAGAACTCTGTGTGCGTGTATTTGTGTGCTCATGGGGATTTGACATTTGGAAATTTATGGAAACCCTGCCTCTTACTCTGTGGAAAGCGGAAATAAACATACCTGACCCACAAAAAGTAAATGACGTAGTACATTTTACATAGATTAAATGCAAAATAAAGATTCATTTCTTTCCTTTTCTTAGGAACTCTACCACTGTTATCTTAAAATTTGTAACACCAATTCAATAACTATTTCATTAGTGAAAATGTGTCAAGACCTTTTTCTAAAATGCAAGATCAACTCAATTATCCAGCTCTTTGGTATTTCATAGAACAATAATTTCATGATTTTCTGACTTTTCCATTTCTTCAAAGAATTTACCCAAACTATATGGAGAGAGAAAGCGTTTGTTTGTTTCTGTGTAAGCTCCAGACTCCCAGAGGAAAGGTGATGCTTTTTACTTCACTGCTTTAACTTGAGTAAGAGGAATAGCACTCAGATGAGAATCAAAGACACAAATAAATGTATTAAATGAATGAATAAATAAATGTTTTCTTTTTTTTTTAAGATTTTATTATTTCCTTTTTCTCCCCAACACCCCCCCGGTACATAGTTATATATTCTTCGTTGTGGATTCTTCTAGTTGTGGCATGTGGGACGCTGCCTCAGCGTGGTTTGATGAGCAGTGCCATGTCCGCGCCCAGGATTCAAACCAACGAAACACTGGGCCGCCTGCAGCGGAGCGCACGAACCTAACCCCTCAGCCACGGGGCCAACCCCAATAAATGTTTTCTTTACACAATCAAAACACTGAATAAAGTAGATTTTTCATGTATTTTATTATGGGCACAGTACAAAACAACTCCTTAGTTTGAATATTAGGGTTAAAATTACTGGAAGTATAGATTTCAAAATCTAAAGACCTTAAGCCTTAAGAAAAGAGAATCAAATCACAAAGTCATTCCAAAACTAAGGGGAAGCAAAGCAAGTCAGTTTCATGTAAAACAAGAGTAATTATTTTGAACCTTTTACAAATTTGTCCATGAATATATGCTGTTGCATTCTGTTGACCTCAAAGAAAATAAATGAGCCATAGATATTACTGTATCTTAGAAGCAGGCAAGTTGTAAATGAGGCTTAAACCAGGCAACTCCTAAAGAGCCAATGACTCTTTTAGTCTCACAAAATGAGATCCATTCTCCTGGAAGAGTTAGTGCCAAGGGATCTCACATAAGGAAAAAATTCTTGCCAACAACCAGCTTAAAATGATTCACTTGAATTTTTTAAGGAGACATTGT
Source organism: Equus przewalskii (assembly GCF_037783145.1). NCBI lineage: Eukaryota > Metazoa > Chordata > Mammalia > Perissodactyla > Equidae > Equus > Equus przewalskii. Next base: position 288,050 of record NW_027228442.1, read on the forward strand.
TGAACATGACATGTACACAAGCACAGGTTCTGGTTTGGATGCTTTTTAGATGCGTATTTATGCTTGTACTTTAACAGTGCATAAACAGATATATAAACAGATACATAAAATAAAAGGTCACAAATTTCATTCTGAAATAAGGTAATGTTTGGTTTTTTGGCTTTTTTTTGGTGAGAAAGATTGGCCCTGAGCTAACATCTCTGCCAATCTTCCTCTATTTTGTATGTGGGGCACCACCACAGCATGGCCTGATGAGCAGCGCTGGATCCACACCTGGGATCCAAACCTGAGGACCCCGGGCCCCCAAAGCAGAGCACACAAACCCAACCACTAAGCTGCTGGGCTGGCCCCAATGTTTGTGATTTTTTAATGGTACTGTCATCAATAATGGCTGTCTACTTTTCTTTAGGAAGTAAATATTGCTAATAGTGATGAAGCCACTTAACCACTATGCCACTGGGACAGACTCAATAATAGCTAGTATTTAATTAACAATTGTTACAGGTTGATAAATCTAAAAAATATCTCCCAACTGTCTTTATTTTATTTAACACTCACCGAAGCCCCATGTGCCTCATGTATTAACAAGTTTTACAAGAGGCTTTAAGAAATGTACCAAAGTCTCCCACTGTAAAGTGGCTGAAATTTTCTGTTTGATTCCAAGGTCTATTCTCTTGACCTTCACATTGTCTTTCTGCTGCCTTTAATCCATAAAATTCTCTGAGATGGAGGACTTGAAATAGATGATTGCCAAGCTACATTCATTAATAATACTATTTGATTTTTGTTTTTATTTGCTCAGTGTGTTACACTATGTTTTCTTTGTGTCTATGGAAATAAGGTGGAAGACTAATGAAATATAATCCACAGATGTCACAATACCTACAGTCTTTGATGAAATATCATCAGAAAATGTCAACTTCTGAATTAAAGAATATTTGAGGAAATGATGCTTTGAAAAGTATGTAATATTATAGAGTGTGCACTGAACTCTAAATCAAGAAATACATTTCCAGCTCCTATTCTGCCACGAGCCCAAGGAAAAAGTTGAGGAACACACTTTTTAGTGCTCCATAATAAGATGGCTTGAGCAGATTTCTCATGCTGGGCAGGTCCCAGCCCTGTACACAGGTTGTCTTATTTGATCATCTCATTTGAAAACCATATGAGGTAAGTACTATGATTGGTTACATTTTACACACAGGAAAATGAGGTTGAGAGAGTTAGGCAGTTTACTCAAGTTCACATGCTTATTAAATGTGGAGAGTCACAATCAAAACTCAGGAAATTTGGTTGTAGGACCATACCACAATGACTATTTTTTTAAAGAAGGAAACGGAATGCTTATCCTATTTCAATTTTATATTTTGCGTTTTAAAAGTGAAAATGAAGCATATTTTTTCTGTGAGACACTTATATTATAAATTTCAATAGTGTTCCTCAACATAAAGCTCTAAATATCAGTCCATGTTTTGCTACATACCGCTAATACTCACTGTTGTAGAAATACACTTTAGAATTTAGTGTTTAAGAAACACAGTGGTATCCCACAGAGTAGGATACTGTGGGATTCACAGTGACATACCACAGAGAATCATGGAAGCTTAGTTTAAGGTTAAAATTCAGGGACTGTCAGGGTAGAAACCCTAAGTTCAAACCTTTGCTATCTGTGCCCCCATGGACTAATGTCGCAGCATTTCTGTAATTTAATAGCCTGTGCTGTCAAATGTGGATAGTAAGATGTATGCTTCACTGTAGGAACTAAAAGCATTTCATAGATTAGTCCACTTTCCAGAGGCCCTGGTATTAAATCAGCACAATACCAATATTGCCTTCATTATAAGCATTCTTTTTAGAGTCTATTTTTGCCCAATGTTATTGTAATTGAAGTCTGCTGTTTCACAGATCAGCTGGGGATCATCAGTAAACTGTGACTGATTAGATTTGCCACTGAAGTTACTGGAGTTTCAACGAACTTAATTGAGTTGTTCACAGGGTTTTGCACAAGCATTTTACGTTCTCAGTAAAGTAAACCTTACCAAATTGTCCTGCTGCCTTCCTTCCCTTTTCAGCTGACTCACAGATGCCTCGTCAATTCTGCTATTACTAGTGTCCACACAAGACTTCCACAGCAATTTTGCCAGAGACAAGAGTGAGAATTATACTATTTCATTAAAGTTGGTCATTTGAGAGTTATTCTCCAAGGGTTTGCTTTAATAAGGGCAGTTTCACTCACTCGCATGCTATAGCTTGGCAAGGAGACAGAAAGAAGCCCCAGAGTAAAGGTTTGAGAGCAGAACAAATAAACAAAGGAAAAACTCATAATGGCTAGCCTTAAAAAATGTTTAACTATGCCATACTTGTAAGTTCTTAGTATGTAACTTTTAATGGAAAGAGCCCCATCACATGTTTTATCTGCTTTCCCTCCAGGCCCAGGGCCATTGCTCTGGATCAGCATGAATACAGGTGAATCGAGTCTAAGCAGTAAAGGTCAGGCTTCTAGCTTTCTGGTGACCTAAGTAAATGAAAGATAGAAACAAATTCTTCAGATATACTTTATAATACATTTTAGATTGCATTTTTATTAAACTGGACTTAACAGGAAATAGGTAGGGGAAAAAGAAATAAGGATTTTATTTTGTGTTGCTTATTATACTGACAAGTAGTATCCTAACTTGACATAACAATTGCTGCCAATATATGTCATGTGTTAACTTATATGATGTAAAAGGAAGTGCTTATATAATCTTTGAAATATTTCTGCAAGGCATATAATTTACCAATTTGTATGTAAGAAAAATCGAAACATTGAGAAATCATTGTAACATCATTTAGAGAGTAATTCATGGAGTTAGAATCTGAATAAAATGCAAAGTCACTTCATGGACTGTGCTCTTTGCCCTCATATTCCCTGAAGTCCTATCAGAATGGTTCAGATCCTGTTTGGGCATACAACAAGGACTAAATTCTGTTGTTCATTTTGGAAAACTCAATGAACTTTGAAAGGATTATATTTCTTGTCTAGAAAACTAATACTGTGATTTTAAAATATTATTGATGCAAAAATATCAACAATGTAAAATATGCTGTGGTACCTGTGGTGAGAAAAAATGGATAAAAAATAAGGTAAATGAATGTCATCATGTCTAAAGGTGTTTGATACTTAATAATAAAATGAACACAAGGACTCAAATAAACACAGCAAAGGATAATGTGAAATACAACCTATGAGAGAAGTCAATGGGAAGCTTGCTTTGCATTCCCTGCAAAAGCTCACTCACAGCAGTTATCTGTTGATAACAAGGGGCCTTGCAGTCTAAGGCCCCAAGCCAACACTGCCCTTCAGAGCTCTCTGACTTAGATTTCCTGTGGTGCTTCTGAACCATGGCACCTAGACACACAAGTTCAGTCTCCAATCCCTCTCTCCAAGGAGTTCCCTTGCCCTACTCCCTTCTGGATGGTGGCCCCTGAACCTTAAGCCTCTTGACAGTTTCACATCGTGAGACTTTTCCTCTTATGCACCCTGTCCAAGCATTTCTAAATACAGTTTGCTGCGCATTACTGTCTCTCATAGGCATATCTTCTTCCTTGACCAGCTCCAAAATCCCTCCAACTAAGTCTTCACATATGGTGTGCAGAAAGGGGCAAGAGAAGGCAACGGGAGTGGGAGGAGTCCCGGGTAATTCCTGGCCTTCCATACTGGATATATAAATAAAAACAATAATTTTGTCAGGACAAAAACATGTTGCATTTTGAACAGTTTATATATGAAATAATGGGATATAAATTTTAATATTCAGTATAGACTTCATTTTTGCACAACAAACATTTATGTGCCAGAACCTATTCAAGGTCTTGTGATATATCCATAAATAAAACAAGTGTCTGCTTCTGTGAAGATATCTACTTCCATGAGGAGATTAAATTGTACTACGAATATAACGAGTAAAATACCTAGTATATAAGTAAGGGATAAATTCTATATCCCTTGTAAAGTAAAGCAGGTGGGGAGACTTGAAACTGGTGTGCTGTGTGCCTCAGGATACAGATTTAAGCAGTGTTCAGGGTAAGTCACAGTGAGAAGGCAATATCTGAAAAAGGAATTGATACAAATGAAGAAGTCAGCCCTGCAGATATCTAAGGGAAGAGCATTCCAGAAAGAAGTTACAGCTAGTGGAAAGGAAGATGTTTGATTCTTCTAGAGTAGAAGAAGGAAACTACTGTAGTGAAATGGGAGGAGCAAGCAGGAGAAAGGCCAAAGGGGATGACAGGGTAAACTTACAGAGAGCATAGACTGCAAAGTACAATATTATAAATTCAAAACCTTAAGAAAATATTAGCAAATATAATATACAAATATGTGAAAATATAACACAAAGTGAGAAAATGAAGTTCAATCTATGAATGCAAGTGTTATTTAGAATTAAAAAGAATTCAAGAGATATAACCACCCTAACAGATTAAAGTTAACCTTCTACATGATCATTTCAATTGATGCAGATATAGCACTTAACAAACTCGTCACACATCATAGAAATTCATCACACGTCATCAAAAAATAGGAATGCCTCCTATTGTTACATGACATTAAAAATAAAACTATGGAGAGTATCATACTACACAGTGAAATATTGAATGAAGGCATTAAAAGCATTCCTAAAAGTAGGACTCAAACAAGGTTGGTCACTCTTAACACTAGTATTCATCGGTGTAGGAGATGTCAGAGCTTTATTTACTTATTTATCTATTTATTTATTTATTTATTGTGCAATGCTTATTTTTTTCTCATTTGCTTATTTTCGTATGAACATCATAATATATTTTGAACTCTGTGTAGATTACATCATGTTCACCACCTGATCACTGATTATAGTCCATCCCCTCACATGTGAGCTTGATCACCACTTTTGCCCTCCCACCTTGCCCCTTCCCCTATGGTAACCCCCAATCCAGTCTCCAATGCTATGTGTTTGTTTGTCGTTGTTTTTATCTTCTATTTATGAGTGGGATCGTATTTGCCTTTCTCCCTCTGACGTATTTCACTCAGGATAATCCCCTCAAGGTCCATCCATGTTGTCACAAATGGCTGGATTTCGTCATTTCTTATGGCTGAGTAGTAGTCCATCGTCTATAAATACCACATCTTCTTTATCCATTCATCCCTTGATGGGCACCTGGGTTGCTTCCAAGTCTTGCCTATTGTGTATAATGCTGCAAGGAACATAGGGGTGCAAGTGTCTTTCTGTTTGTGTTTTCAAGTTCTTTGGATAATACCCAGCAGTGGGATAGCTGGATCATATGGTAGATGTATACTTCATTTTCTGAGGATACTCCATACTGCTTTCCATAGTGTTTGCACCAGTTTGCACTACCACCAGCAGTGAACAAGGGTTCCCTTCTCTCCACATCCTCTCCAACATTTGTTGTTTCCTGTCTTGTTAATTATAGCCATTCTGACCGGAGTGAGGTGATACCTCATTGTAGATTTGATTTGCATTTCCCTGATAGCTAATGATGTTGAGCTTCTTTTCATAGGCCTGTTCGTCATCCATATATCTTCTTTGGAGAAATCTCTGTTCAGATCTTTTGCCCATTTTCTAATTGGATTGTTGGTTTTTTTGTTGTTGAGCTGTATTAGTTCTTCGTATATTTTGGATATTAACCCCTTATCTGATATATGGTTTGCAATAACTTCTCCCAATGCTTAGGTTGTCTTTCCATTTTGTTGATGGTTTCCTTTACTGTGCAAAAGCTTTTTAGTTTGATGTAGTCCCATTTGTTAATTTTTTCTTTTGTTTCCCTTGAGGGTCAGACATGGGACTTGAAAATATACTGATAAGACCGAAGTCAAAGAGCGTACTGCCTGTGTTTTCTTGTAGAAGTTTCATGGTTTAGTGTCTTACATTCAAGTCTTTAATCCATTTTGAATTGATTTTTGTGCATGGTGTAAGGGAATGGTCTACTTTCATTCTTTTGCATGTGGCTGTCCAGTTTTGCAAACACATTTATTAAAGAGACTCTCCTTTCTCCAGCGTATGCTTTTGGCTCCCTTGTTGAATGTTAGCTGTCCATAAATGTGTAGGTTTACTTCTGGGCTCTCAATTCTGTTCCATTGATCTGTGTGTCTGTTTTGGTGCCAGTACTATGCATTTGTAGTTACTATGGCTTGGTAGTAGATTTTGAAATCAGGGAGTGTGATACCTCGAGCTTTGTTCTTTTTTATCAGGAATCCTTTGGCTTTTGGGGTCTTTTGTTGTTCCATATAAATTTTAGGATTCTTTGTTCTATTTCTGTGAAAAATGTTGTTGGAACTTTGAGAGGGATTGCGTTGAATCTATAGATTGCTTTAGGAAGTGTGGGCATTTTAACGATGTTAATCCTTCCAACCCAAGAGCACAGAATATCTTTCCATTTCTTTGTGTCTTCTTCAATTTATTTCAACAATATTTTATAGTTTTCAGTGCACAGATCTTTCACCTCTGTGGTTAAGTTAATTCTTAGGTATTTTATTCTTTTTGTTGCAATTGTAAATGGGATTGTATTCTTAATTTCTCCTTGTGCTACTTTGTTGTTAGTGTATAGAATTGCAACTAATTTTTGTGCACTGATTTTGTATCCCGCGACTTGACTATATTCCTTTATTATTTCTAAAAGCTTTTTAGTGGAAACTTTAGGGTTTTCTAGATATAAAATCATGTCGTCTTCAAAGAGTGATAGTTTCCCTTCTTCTTTTCCAATGTGGATCCCTTTTATTTCTTTTTCTTGCCGGATTGCTCTGGCTAGGACTTCCAATACTATGTTAAATAAGAGTGGTGACAGTGGGCATCCTTGTCTGGTTCCTGTTTTTAGAGGGATAGCTTTCAGTTTTTCTCCATTGAGAATGATATTTGCTGTGGGTTTGTCACATATGGCCTTTAATATGTTGAGATATTTTCCTTCTATACCCATTTTATTCAGAGTTTTTTCATAAATGGATGCTGTATCTTGTCAAATGCTTTCTCTGCATCTGTTGAGATGATCATGTGATTTTTATTCTTCATTTTGTTAATGTGATGTATCACGTTTATAGATTTGCGGATGTTGAACCATCCCTGCAGCCCTGGAATGAAACCCACTTGATCATGATGTATAATCTTTGTAATGTATTGTTGTATTCGATTTGCTAGTATTTTGTTGAGGATTTTTGAGTTGATGTTCATTAGTGATAATGGCCTGTAATTTTCTTTTTTGTGTTGTCCTTGTCTTGATTCAGTATCAGGATAATGTTGGCTTCGTAGAATGAGTTAGGCAGCCTCCCCTCCTCTTCAACTTTTTGCAAGAATTTGAGGAGGATAGGTATTAAGTCTTCTTTGAATGTTTGGTAGAATTCACCAGGGAAGCCATCTGGTCCTGGACATTTATGTTTTGGGAGGTTTTTGATTGCAGTTTCAATCTCCGTACTGGTGATCAGTCTATTCAAATTTCCTACTTCTTCTTGATCCAGTTTTGGAAGGTTGTATGTTTCCAAGAATTTATCCATTTCTGCTAGATTGTCCAATTTGTTGGTGTATAGCTTTTCATAGTATTCTCTTATTATCTTTTGTATTTCTGAGGTGTCTGTGGTAATCTCTCCTCTTTCATTTCTGATTTTATTTATTTGAGCCTTCTCTCTTTTTTGCTTGGTGAGTCTAGCTAAGGGTTTGCCAATTTTATTTATCTTTTCAAAGAACCAGCTCTTGGTTTCATTAATTTTTTCTATTGGTTTTTAGTCTCTATTTTGTTTATTTCTGCTCTGATTTTTATTATTTCCTTTCTTCTGCTGATTTTGGGCTTTGTTTGTTGTTCTTTTTCCAGTATCTTTAGATATACTTTTAGATTGTCTATTTCGGATTTTTCTTCTTTGTTGAGGTAGGCCTGAATTGCTATAAACTTCTCTTTTAGTACCACTTCTGCTGTATCCCATAGAGTTTGGCATGTTGTGTTTTCATTTTCATTTTTCTCCAGGATTTTTTTATTTCTTCTTTGATTTCTTCATTGACCCAATCGTTGTTCCATAGTATTTTGCTTAATCTCCACATTTTTGTGGCTTTTCCGGTTATCTTCGTGTAGCTGATTTCTAGTTTCATACCTTTGTGGTCAGAAAACATGCATGATATTATTTTGATCTTCTTAAATGTATAGAGACTTGTTTTGTGGCCTAATATGTGATCAGTCCTGGAGAATGTTCCATGGGGATTTGAAAAGAATGTGTATTCTGTGGTTTTTGGATGGAATGTTCTGTATATATCTACTAAGTCCATCTGGTCTAATGTGTCCTTTAAGGCCAGTGTCTCTTTATCGATCTTCTGTTTGGAAGATCTATCCATTGGAGTACGTGGAGTGTTAAAGTCCCCTACTATTATTGTGTTACTGTCTATTTCTCCTTTTATGTCTGTTAATACTTGATTTATATATTCAGGTGGTCCTATGTTGGGTGCATAGATATTTACATGTGTTATGTGTTCTTGTTGAGTCATTCCCTTTATCATTATGTAGTGCCTGTCTTTGTCTCTTGTTACAGTTTTTGTTTTAAAGTCTATTTTGTCTGATATAAGTATTGCTACCCCTGCTTTCTTTTCTTTGCCATTTGCATGGAATATCTTTTTCCATCCTTTCGCTTTCACTTTGTGAGTGTTTGTAGGTCTGAAGTATGTCTCTTGTATGCGGCATATACATGGGTCTTGTTTTTTTGTCCAAATGGCCACTCTATGCATTTGATTGGAACATTTAGTCCACTGATATTTAAAGTAGCTATTGATAAATATATATTTATTGCCATTTTGTTGCTTTTTTCTGGGTGTGTTAGTGGCTCTTCTTTGTTCCTTTCTATTTCTCTTGCTCTCTTCCCTTGGGCTTTGATGGCTATCTTTAGTAATATGTTTGATTCCTTTTGTCTTACTTTTGCTCTTGCTTGTTATAGGTTTCTGCTTTGTGATTACCATGAGGATCCTATTTAATATACTATGCATATAACAGTCTACATTGAGTTGATAGCCTTTTTAGTTTGACCTCTTTCTAAAAGCTCTACTTTTTCACTCCCCTCCTCCCACATTATATGTTTTTCAAATCATATATAGTCTCTTGTTTACTGTGTGTCTATCCATTACCCTCTTATCATTGAAATAATTGATTTTAGTACATTTGTCTTTTAACCTTCACATTATCTTGACAGGTAGTTGATCTGCTGCCTTTACTATATTTTTACCTTACAAGTGATTTTATTTCCTGGTTTTTTGTTGTCATTTTTTTGATAATTTTTTAATCTCTATTTGTGGTCATTACTTTCCCAGTTAAATATGTCCCTTCAGCATTTCTTCAAGAACTGGTTTCTTGATGATAAACTCCTTTAATTTTTGCTTGTCTAGGAAGCGCTTTATCTCTCCTTCCATTCTGAATGACAACCTTGATGGATAGAGTATTCTTGGCTGTAGGTTTTTTTCCTTTTAGAACTTTAAATACATCGTGCCATTCTTTTCTCACCTATAGGGTCTTGGCTGAGAAGTCCACTGATAGCCTGATGGGCTTCCCTTTATATGTCACTGTGGCCTTTCTCTTGGTGTTTTTAGGATTCTCTCTTGTCTTTAATTTTGGGTATTTTAATTATAGTATGGCTTGGTGTTGGCCTCTTTGGGCTTATCTTGTTTGGAGTTCTCAGTGCTTCCTGAACTTGGATGTCTGTTTCCTTCCTCAGGTTAGGAAAATTTTCCTCTATTAATTCTACAAATAAATGTTCTGCCCCTTTGTCTCTCTCTTCTCCTTCTGGGACACCTATAATCTGAATGTTAGCATGCTTGCTATTGTCCCAGAGTTCCCTTAGACTGTTCTCATTCTGTCTAATTCTTTTCGCTTTTCTGTTCTGCTTGGGTGATTTCCTCTAGTCTTTCATCTAGTTCGCTGATCCGTTCTTCTGCTTCCTCTACTCTGCTGTTAAGTCGCTCTAGTGAAATTCTCACTTTGAGTATTGTATTCTTCATTTCTGATTTTTTTATATATCTTCCAGTTCTATGCTGATGTGCTCACTGTGTTCATCCATTCTTCTCCCCATATCTGTGAGCATCTTCACGATATTTTGTTTGAACTCTTTGTTGAGTAAGTCACTAGTTTCTGTTTCATTTAGTCCTTTTTCTGGGGTTTTGTACTGTTCCCTTGCTTGGAAAGTATTCCTTTGCCTTCTCATTACACCTCTTTCTCTGTGCTTATTTCTATGTATTAGGTGAGTCAGTTATGTCTCCTGATCTTGGAGAAGTGCCCTTATGTATAAGCTGTCTTATGAGGCCCAGCAGTGTGCTTCCCTCTCATCACCAGTCCATAAGAACCAGGAGTGACCCCTTTGTGAGCTACTTGTGTCCTTCTGCTGTGGCAGGGTTGCTCCCACTGCAGGTACCCAGGGAATCTAATCTTTCGTTCCATGGACAACTGTTTGTAAATCAGGTTTGGGGAGCCTCAGCACCTTTGGCTACAAAGTCTATCAGCACACTCCTGTTGCAGTTTTCTTCTTAATTGGGTTGGTACTCACTGTAGCTGGTTTCTAGACTCAGGGGCCTATAGTTGTGATAGACATCAGGCCTACAAGGCTGTTGTCAGTTCTTTTAGGAGTGCAGCTGAGTGGGGCTGGCCCTAGGCACAGGGACATTTAATTGTTTCAGGCTTTGGAAGGTGGAGCTGATCCTTTTTATGGCTATTTTTGAAACACCGGTCTTCTCCCACTGATAAGCCTCACCCTGCACAGGACCACATACACCATCAACACAGTCCTGGTCCATGCACACTTCTCAACCCCCTGGGGCATACCCCAACACCATGCTGCAGGGGCCCCCACTTCTCCACCAGTGCCCCCCACAGTTCACCTGCTCTTCACACAGGCCCTGCCCCACAGAGGCAGACACCCTTGCCTGCCTGTAGCGGATCAAGGCTCCCAGTCAATGCAGGCTTCAAAGTAGGCTGAGGGCTTGTTGTTAGGTGGGGCCAGTCCCTAGGGCAGGTTGCCTGCCCTGGTTGAACTGGATTAAATCTGTGCTCTAGTGGTCATGGCAGACCCCTGGGCTAACAGGCCAAGGGATGAACCTCAGTGGCACCCACTGGGCTCCATGTTAGCATACCTGGCCCAGCTCAGAACAATGGCCCCCACCAATGTCTCAGTCTCCAGAGAGGTCCCTCCTCTCACCAAGATGCCCCCAGAGTCCACCAGGTGAGTCTCATTTCACCAAAGGACTGTCAGCCTTCTTTCTGGTGATTTTAGGTTGCTGAAATGAGTGAGTTTGTGCGTGGGCCCTTTAGGACCCGAGTCTTTTTGGCTTTTGGCAGATAGCTTTTCTGGGGGTATCCTCACTGTAGTTAATATCCAGCAAAGCCAGACAGTAAGACTCCCATCTCAGCTCGGCTGAGTCTGAGTTATGCTTACAGCAGTATCGCCCCTCACTCCTCCAGGGAGGGCTGCGTACCTTAGGGTGGTTTCCGTCTGGCCAGCTGAGAAGCTCTGCTGCTCCCAAAGGTAGCTTTTTTCTTCTCCAGCAGGAATCCCTGCCTCTTCTGCCTTAGTCAGGACTGTCCCTTGTTGTGGGGGTTCTTTTTATCCAGTTTTCAGTTTTCAATCTGGGGTAATTTTTCCCAAAATTGTAAGTTGGTTGTGTTTATGGGAAGAAGTGAGTTCAACATCTGCTCACACCACCTTCTTGACAAGATCCCTAGATGTCGTAGCTTTAGTAACAACAGGCAGGATCTGGAAACAGCCAAAGAGTAAATTATTAAGAGAATGGAAGAATAAATTATAGTGTATCTATGTAAAGAAATATTATTCATTAATAAAGAGGAGCAAACTATTTAAACTTGTGACATTATGACAATAGGATGAATCAACAAAAATGATTCCACATTTTCACATAAATACAAAAATTAGCATACTACGATTTCATATAGAACTTTTATAATAATAAAGCTAATACATAGAAACAAAAATCAGATCAGTGGTTGCTTTTGAGGGAGAGAGGAAAATTGAGTGGGAAGGGACTAAGGGTGATGGAAAAGTACAAAGACTTGATAGGGGTGTGAGTTACACAAGTTAAGCTAATGCATTTTTTTCTTTTTGAGGAAGATTAGCCCTGAGATAACGTCCGTGCCCACCTTCCTCTGCTTTATATGTGGGACGCCTGCCACAGCATGGCTTGCCAAGTAGTGCCATGTCTGCATCCAGGATCCGAACCAGTGAAACCCTGGCCACCAAAGCAGAATGTGCGAACTTAACAGCTGTGCCACAGGGCTGGCCCAAGTTAATGCATTTGATAGAACTGATTGAACTATATATTTAAGATCTGCACATTTTCCTGCATGCAATTGATACCTAATTAAAAATAATAGTAAAGAATAAAATTTTAAAAACAAAAATTTAGAGATGAATGCATAGAAGTGGTGTTCACACGATTTTAGCTGTGAAATGTAAAGTAGTGTTATTTCTCCACAATATGGGCTTTAAATTAATCTCAGGGCAAGAATCACCAAATTTTTCATTTGTGGACAACTTCTGTCTCTGATATATGCACAGGTTAAGTTATACCAAACACATATTTGGGAATTATTCCTTCAATTAATATTTGTGTAGCATCTACTACATTCCAGACCTGAGCTCTGGGAATACAGCAGTCAACAAGTAAAGCATTTCAGAGTGCTGTCTAGTGCAGACATTTAAATGTTGATGGCTTTCTACTAAATATGTTTTTAGATATACTTGATTATTGACATTTTCTCTCTGGGAACATTTAATCTACAAGGTCAAAAATTTCTTTAAGCTTACATCAAATAATTTTACAATCAATTAACTGAGAACAGGTAGACTTATATAGACAGAATTCATAACTATTTTAGCAAAGCACCAAACACTTTCTTGTGGTTCTGCATCTTTAGAAGTGGGCTCATTCAAAAGCTGAATAAAAGTGACTTATGTCTTCTTTCAAGGTGGATAAACAATGGGAAATCCAGAGCACAGGAGAGAATCAGTTTCATTAATTGAGAAAAAAAAAAAACACCTTAAAAAGGTCCAGAAATACATTCCCAAAGACAGGAAAGCAAAAAGTGGTCTTCTTATGAAATGATCTTGAAATCCATTAACAATGTGGATTTCTGATTGTGAAGAGACAAAATTAAGAATGGTGGCCATGGGGCAGGCCCTATGGCCTAGCAGTTAAGTTCCACACATCCCACTTTGGTGGTCTGAGTTCGTGGGTTCAGTTCCAGGTGCGGACCTAGACACCACTCGTCAAACTCACATACAAAATCGAGGAAGATTGGCATGGATGTTAGCTCAGGGCTAATCTTCCTCAGGCAGAAAAATAAAAGAAGTGTGGCCAGTTACTTCCCTTACTGATATCATTAAGAGCATCTTCACATCATTTATGCTGGACTCCATCTCTAAAGATGTTGTGTCAGCGACTTCATCAAATCAAGACATATTTAAACTTCCAAAATCTGCAAATTCAGAAGACTACCAGAGTGAGGAGAAGTGAAAGAAATCATCATTCTTTTATGGAGGAATATTTGGATCAGAAAAGACTGTCCTGTTGAAATGATCTTATGTGTGTAATCTTGAGGTTTGATCAAGTCCTCACAAGACAACAATGGACCCTTGATTCCTGAGCCATCAGAGTTTAACATTTTCATTCTCTTGGTATTTTGATAGTCTATTGGATTCTAAGGACTTCTAAGACTTTCCTCAAATGCCACATTTAAGACAATGGGACATCAGTATCCGTTTCTAAAAGTTTAAAATCAGTAACTGCTTTAATAAATACTTATTTGATCCACGTAATTTATTTTCTTAAACTATCAAGTATTTTCCTCAGCAAACTGGACCAGCGATCAATTATCGTGATTCTTTTTTCCATCGGAAATACTCCAGAGTTGATATGAATAATTCGTCCTTCCCAGTTTACCCTCCAGTCTTTGCTTGTTTTCTGTAAGCATTCAGTATCACCAATATTTTTCCATATGTTCATTTCATTTTGTGCATGACACTTTCAAGCTTCTCCTTAAGTTCTTGAATTTCACTTTTCTTTTCTTTCCTCCTCCTTCTTTTCTTTTTTTGAGGAAGATTACACCTGAGCTTACATCCAACACCAATCTTCTTCTTGTTGCTGAGGAAGATTGGCCCTGAGCTAACATCCATGCCTATCTTCCTCTACTTTGTATATGGGACACCTGCCACAGCCCGGTTTGACAAGCGCTGAGTAAGTCCACACCCAGGATCTGAACCAGCAAACCCCAGGCCGCCAAAGTAGAAAGTGCGAACTTACCCGATGTGCCACCCAGCCGGCCCCTTGAACTTCACTTTTAAAATCGAGAATTTTCTGAGAGTAAAGATTCTTCCCTAGTGGAGAACTATTTCATATAGTCTTGTAGTGCTTCTTTCACTTTTTCCTTTTCAGAATTTTAATGCATGTGTGTTTTTTACTCCTTAAATATTGTACAGAGAAATTGTTATCATGACAACAAAAATAAATTTATTTAACATCAAATTTGACTCATCATCAAAAGAATCTCTATTTTCTGAGTTATTCCTTTGATACAATTACCATTTAACATCATCCACATTATCATTTTCAAAAGCAGGAACCAGGAACAGCAGCCTTATGTGTAGAGTCTTGCTGTGAGTTTCTATGTTATTTATAATTTCCCCACATGTATCTAGAGATTTCAAATACTTAATCTTCCTTTCTGCCCTTCAACGTCTTATAAAACTAGATTTGGACTTAAGGTAAATATTTCTCACCAAACTATTATTTGGTGCTATCAAATTATTCATATTTCTGATTTAAGTCCCAGCGATTTGGATTGGATGGATGTTGATTCCTCTCCTCATTCCTTAATTTCATTGTGATGACAGCCATCAAATATACTTCTGTATATTTGGTGGTTTATTTTTCAGTTTTTTTTTCTAAGAAAGTTATTTTTTTAATTATTTATTCTCTCTCTTTTTGGGGGTAATTTTATTGAGATCTGTAATGGTTTATAACATTGTGTAATTGCAGGTGTACATTATTATTTATCAATTTCTGAATACAGTTCATTGTACTCACCCCCAGTAGTCTAATTTTTATCCATCACTATACATATGGGCCCCTTTACCCCTTTTGCCCAGCCCCTAATCCCCTTCCCGTCTGGTAACCACTAATCTGTTCGCTTCAGCCATGCATTTGGTTATCTTCCACATATGAATGAAATCATGCAGTATTTGCTTATCTCTGTCTGTGTTATTTCACTTAACATCATACCCTCAAGGTCCATCCATGTTCTTGAAAATGGGACGATTTGTCTTTTTTATGGCTGAGTAGGATTCCATCATATATATATACCATATCTTCTTTATCTATTCTTCCGTTGATGGATGGGCACTTTGGTTGCATCCACACCTTGGCTATTGTGAATAATGCTACAGTGGACATAGGGGTGCTTGAGTCTCTTTGAATTGTTGATTTAAAGTTCTTTGGATAAATACCCAGTAGTAGGATTGCTGGGTCATATGATATTCTATTTTTAGTTGTTTGAGGAACCTCCATAATGTTTTCCATAGTGACTGCACCAGTTTTCATTCCCACCAGCAGTGTATGAGTGTTCCCTTTTCTCCACACCCTCTCCAAAATTTTTTGCTTTTTTTGCTTGGCTTTTATAGCAATTCTAATGGGTATAAGGTGATATCTCATTGTGGTTTTGATTTTCATTTCCCTAACAATTAGTGATGTTGAACATCATTTCATGTGCCTATTGGCCATCTGTATATCCTCTTTGGAAAAATGTCTGTTCATATCCTCTTCCCCCTTTTTGATACAGTTGTTTTTTGCTTTTGTTTTGTTGAATTGTATGAGTTCTTTATATATTTTGGAGATAAACTGCTTGTCATATAAATTATTTGCAAACATTTTCTCCCAGTTGGTGACTTGTCTTTTTTGTTCATGGTTTCCTTTGCTTTGCAGAAGCTCTTTAGTCTGATGTAGTCCCATTTGCTAACTTTTTCTTTTGTTTCCCTTCTAGGAAAGTTATTTACATCTCAAGTAATGAAATGGATATGTTCAGTTTCTTATTAATTGTCTCCTGATTTAAAGTTCTTGTAACAATTTGCACATACACCAGCATTGATGACTTTACTTCTAAGAGAAAGAAGAAAAACACCTCTGAAACACATCCAAGGAATGAAATGGTGTTGTGATTCATCAAGGAGTTTATGATGGATTTGGGGACAGTGATGGAAATGGGGCAGAGATCCAGAAAGGACATGTTTTTCAGGAAGAAGTCCATTGGGGTGCAGAAGCGATGATCCTTGGTATTGACTGTGATGATGAGAAGATTCCCCAGGAGGGCTGCCAGGTAAATTAGCAAAAAGAGCACAGGTATTTAAGATCTGGATCTCCTGAACACGAGAGAAACCCATGAGAAGATGTTGTACCAGACATAAGGTTGTCCATTTCTCTGGATATTTAATCAATTACTCTAAAAAAAAGTAAGCAACTTGAGACTTGGCCTGAGATGGTTTACTGTTTTATTTTCTTAATGCACTTTTCTCCCACTCAAATGCACATCTGTTAGAAAATGTGAGACTGCATGGGACTAACACCAGGAAGCCTCCAGTGAGGCCACTTAACCAGTGATCACATTGTTCTATGACTGAAGGGGGTGACAGTTCAGCCCAAATCATCCACCTCACAATTCTATCTAGATTGAGGTCTATGCTCTATCTTGCACAAGTGAAATTTTACATAATTTATATTGCAATGAGTAATGAGAAAAGCCATGGATTTTTAGCAATCAGTCCCAAATACAAATTTCATCTTAGCCATTTACTAGCCTTTTGATCCTAAATAAATTATCTTAGTATCAGTTTACTCAATTTATAGAGTGAGTTTTTTTGTCTGATCATTATTCTGATTCAGTTGAACAATACATATGAAAACAACAAGCATAATTCATGGACAAGAAGCCCTTTAACAAATACCATTTCCTCTGTCTATCCAATCATCCTTTCTTATTCTAGAGTCAGGAAAATTGTAAAAAACTTTGAAGTGGGAAAACTTATTTTAGTGCACTAGATCATGATTACATTTTATTATCTTTGAGCTGTTTTACAATTTTTGAAATTTTAGAAAGTTACAAATTACTCTTATTCATACAAATACACATTAGGTACATTCCTATAGAATTTTATTGATTATTACTCTGTAGTCAGATGCATTTTGCATATATTCTTAAATTGTGACCTTCCTTGCCTGCCCTCGTATGTGGAGCACTTGGATTTCTTCTCTGAACCAGTGCAATGTCTTACTGGCTCCCTCATTACTTGATGACTTAAAATCTTTGATCTGTGTTTCTTTTTATTTGCATAAGCATCATGATTGTATCCTCCTTTTTAAAATTATCTTTAGTATGTGGCAGGGATAGCAACTGCTGATTCTCAAAATCAAACTTCATGAAAAGACTTGAGAGATCTTATATAGAAATATTTAGGCAATTTATCAGCAACACAGGCAACAGAAAACTAGTAGACAGTCTTTATCCTTTTGTTGTGTGTATTTCAGTTGACTAAAAAGTGCCTGTAGGTAGAACAGAACTATCTGAATTGTGCATCAGAGTATTCACACTTGTTTCATATGTGTTAGAAGCTTTTACCTTCCCAGCAAATGCTCCAACATTGCTGCTGTTGCCTTCCAGGAATCAAGTTCCGGTGAATCATGTGTTTGTAGCTACATCTCCTATTTAATTATCTGGGGCAACAAACTCTTCTGATTCTTACCTACTTGCCCAGGTACTCATTTTCCTTTTATGTTCCTCATTCTCTTCATTCTCAGTGTGATACTTCGTCATCTATGTGGTTGAGAACAGTAAATGCACCTGTTTTGTTTTTCCAGCAAGCTGTTCTCTTCTCACTTTCTTATCTAGTCTCTCCCTCTTGTCTCAGAGGAAGAATAGTTTCCTCCCTCATAAAGTTATAGTAGGGGCTGGCCCTGTGGCTGAGTGGTTAAGTTCACACACTCTGCTTCAGCAGCCCAGGGTTTCTCTGGTTTAGATCATGGGCACGGACATAGCACCTCTCATCAGCCCATGCTGAGGGGGCGTCCCACATTGTCACAGCTAGAAGGACCCACAACTAAAAAATATACAACTATATAGTTTGGGTAGAAGAAGAAAAAATAAAATCTTAAAAAAAAAGTTATAATGGAGTGTCATATATTGGAAACACTCAAAGCCCTTCAGTAAAACACATTTAATTTTCACATGTATTAATGTCTTTCAGAGGAGATAACCTATGTGGAATTCCATTATGAGGCCATCCTAAGTAGATCCAGGATTTTGCTAATATGTGGAATTCCTATTCTATTAGCTGTTTACTCAGTAAAGGTAACAATTTATTTTTCCTGAACTATATTATTGATTTGCAAGTTAAGCTTTTATTCTTATGCCCTTTTTTTTTCTTTTTTTGGTGAAGAAGACTGGCTCTGAACTAACATCTGTTCTTCCTCTATTTTGTATGTGGGAGGCTGCCATAGCCTGGCTTGACAAGCCGTGTGTAGGTCCATGCCCAGCATCTGAACTAGTGAACCCTGAGCTGCTGAAGCAGAGCACATGAACTCAATCACTATGCCACTGAGCCTGCCCTTTTTCTCTTATTCTTCATAAAACTTCCGCCCTGAGTGTTTACTCTATTTTTTCATCTCTCTCCTGCATTTTGGAATTCCATTATTCAGATAACCAGACAAAAATTCAGCAAAAATGCTCATGCTGATTATTTGTAATTGTGTATGATCTATGGAACAAATAGTGGAAACTTGGATTCAATTAGAAATCATTAGATATAATCACAAAGCAGTGGAAATAAAAGGTAATTCGCTGTGTTGCATAGGGCATATTAAAACTTTGGAAAATAAGCAGCATTTAGCTTTTCTTTTTTTTTTTTT